>NW_026779671.1:0-81146 GCF_030144855.1 Hypanus sabinus
GTGTAGAGTTAGACCCTGCTACAGAACGAACGAATGCAAATGCAACATGTAAGTTCCTTTCACCCACAACCGGCACATAATGGCCGATTTGTGCACAGACTACAGAATGTAGCACAGTAATCTACCACGAGTATTCTACGAGAAACTCCGGACCATCACTCCCACCACTACCAACTACCCCACACCCACCTTACCTAATGATCTAGAGCTGAAGACGAAGGTCAGCAAGGAAAAAAAGTGGAACAAGGAGATTAAACACTACTATTGTCCTAAAGATAATTTTGTCCCGGACGAACCCCCGATTTGCAACTTACGCCGTGACCGGGTTACAATACCAGCAGAAATGGAATACACTTTGGAGTCTGTTATTACTGTAACTAACAGTGTTTATTAGTAAACTAACTAATACATTACTGTAGAAGTGCAAATACATGAAACAGGTTAACAATGATATATGCAGGAGTGTAGACACAGTAATCAGTTCAGCTCAGTTTAGGTCGAGTTAGTTCGGGTGTAACGTTTGAGAGAGAACGAGTGCGAGAGCGAGAAAGAGAGAGTGAGAGAGAGAGAGAGAGAGAGAGAGAGAGAGAGAGAGAGAGAGAGAGAGAGAGAGAGAGAGAGAGAGAGAGAGAGAGAGATGTGATGCCGTTGCCGTGGATCTTTCCGTTGTCTTCATGTTGCGGTCACCGACTGTGATCATACCAGGCACTAGCTTTCTTCAGTGGTAGACCTGTCACCCAGGCAAGGGGGGACACGCAAATAAGCCCCTGCCGGTCGCACACTGTGAGCCTCTGATCGATCCTCCAAATCTCCACCATCACGTTGGTGCATAACACTCTTTTAGTGTCCCGTGGTGCGCCTCCCTGGAGTGTCTGCCTACGTCTTCGCAGACCTGCTTTTGATCTCCTCTTGCAGGGCTCCGACCGTCTATTAGGCCCCGGTCCCTGCTTGCTGTCTTTGCATGAATTTCACAAGCAGGAAAAGAAAGTGTCATTGCAGCAAAAACATAATATTAAATCATGTTTCTCTCTCCCTCATCTGCGCAGATATCTCTCTCATCTCTCATTAGCAGCATAGTTCATGGGAGTGGGGTCAACTCTGGACCATGTTAGCTTGGTTTGCTCATCACACCCTCACCCCTCATCCTTTTAGGACATTTTTACGTGGGGGGGGGAATTAAACATGCATGTACATTACATGTCATATGTCATTCAATCTGCTGTTTTCAAGCGGAGATCAGAGCAAGACATGATTGTGTCTATGAACTAGGATAAGAAGCATAAAATAAATAATAAATCAAAACGAGAAGAAAAGTTGCGGCAGTATTCATGGGTCCAGAGGTCATTCAGATATCTGATGGTGGAGGAGCGGCACTGTCCCGGGTGGACTGAACGACTGCCTTCATGTTTATATACCCCCTCCCTGAGAGAAACATCAATAATTGGACATAAATGACCTAATAATTCATGTCTGTTAACGGAAATAAAACAACTTCAGAATGTTTTAAAAAGAGAAAACAGTAAACAATGAAGGGCAATTTCCCTGTCTCTGATATTCTAGCCTCTACACCACTCCCTCTCTGAAACCGGAACCATTCTATGCACACCCTCCCTGTCTCTTTAGATAGCTTGCCCCCACCCCCATCCGACTCTATGAGTGCTCCGGCAGCAAAACCGATCAGTTTCTCTGTAACCACAGCCTGCCCCCAAAACCACCTGCACCACTACACAGCTGCCGGACTCTTCACCCCACTCCTGCCCCGCATCTGTAATCTGGATCCTCCGCCAGTCCCCAGACCTTTTCTGTTTCTTTGTCCCTCTTCAAGCACTACACCCTTCCCCGTTTCTCTATGGCCTGCTGGCCTCTACAGACACTCTCTCTTTGTATCCGTATTAATCGCTACTCCCCTCACTGTCTCTGTAACCCTCCCAGGCCTCTATCGCCTTCTATATCTCTAAACCTGCCTGTACCCTCAATGAAACAGTCAATGTCGTTGGGAGACATGGCCGTGCACATGTGTAGATCATATTTTCACTTGTTAATGTCGTTGGGAGACATGGCCGTGCACATGTGTAGATCATATTTTCACTTGTCGGACGCATTTCTTGTCGGGAATAATTGTAAGTTTGAATCTGGTTTGGGTGTGGCAAATATGGATATATGATATATATGTGCATTATATTAATTACATCTTACGGAAATGAATGTTTGAGAAATTCTAACCCAAACCGCTCAGTGAGGGGTTTGTTAAGGGAGAGGTGATAAATTCCTCCTTGCCAACAACACCCAGACCCATCCCTTAAAAGAGCAAACAATCCGCACCACTCTTTGATGAAAATATTCCTCTGGAAATTGTTTCCCTGGTGACCATTTCTGGGTGAGTTATGTCTCAGAGGGGAGAATAAGCTCGCTGTGTAATCTACCAACACACAATGATATTGGAAAAATCAGCCCACCTCCCTTACCCCCAGAGCCCGAGAAACTTACCCCGTACTGCTAACCCTCTCTGCTCCTCACTCAGCCATCTAAATGATAACAACTGGATCTGGATGCCTCGATCAAATTTACAATCAGCACCAAGTCCATCATCACTGACATATGGCCTTCAGTCTGTTGTTTTGTGGCGGAGATACAAGTTCAACAAAAATCATTTCACGAGATTACAGTGAAACATCGACACGAGGGAGACTGATGAAACAACCACATGAAGTGATCAAACTACGTGATCAATCAGCATTCTGCAAATAAGAAGCGACGTCGCATTTCGGCGTATAGGAACATTGGAAAAGGGGGCTGAATCAATGTCCCGGATTGATAAATTTTCACAGTGCCAATTCGCGCAGTAATCAGGTTTCAACTCGGGGTTTCAGAACCGTTTTCCATTTTATTGCATTTATTATTCAGCCATGAAGCGCGGAGTAGTTACTTCGGCCCTTTCAGCGACCGATGACAAACCCGATTAATAGAAGAGATTTACAAGGATGTTGCCTGGATTGGGGAACAAACCTTATGGGAACAGTTTCAGCCGGAATTTGCGTTTCATCCTTGGAGCGACGGAGGATGGGAGGTGACCTGATAGATGCGTATAAGATAATTAGAGGCATTGATCGTGCAAGAGCAAGAGGCTTTTCTCCAGGGCTGAAATGGCGAACACGATGGGCACAGGTTTATTGTGCTCGGAAGTAGGTACAAGGAGATGACAGGGGTACGTTTTTCACACAGAGAGTGATGGGTGCGTGGCGAGCGAAGGCCGATACAATGGGACTTTCCAGAGACACTGAGATTGGTACATTGAGCTCAGAACCATAGAGGGCTATGCGGTAGGGTAATTTTGCTATATAGATTAGACATTGCAGCTCAAACACAACTGATCACGTGTTGAGAATAGAGTACGGCCGGGATAGGGATTCGAACAGCGGTCATTTTATGGAAATCCCCTGAAACGCCACAGCACCAGTCTGGGTTGATGCGAGAGAACTAAGCTGCTGCGACGGAAACGAGACAGAATCTTCTGTGATGTCTTTGTCGTGAGGCTAGGAAACACGGAAGAGGTTTAATAGAGACCTGGAGAACGATTACAAAGAAAAAAAAGCCACTTTGAACGGTGGATTTATCCTGGATGGTTGTCCATTCTCTGTGCCAATTCACGATCCAATCATCGGCTTCCGTTCACAGTGACGTCAGCTGCGGAAACAATTCACAATTTATGTTGACTACGTCAGCAACCGGAAAGTGTGGCTGCTGGTGAGGGTAAATACGGGTGATGATTTCAGAATCTGTGTCTGATATTGTGACAATGCAACCGCAATTAATATTTATTATATCGCTATAGACTCAGGAAAAGTGTTCCTTTCAATATCAATATATCGCTGTGCGACGCCGCCAGACTCCAGTCTTGCTCTGTTACTTGTCTCTAAACTTCCAATCTCAGTGTGGCTATGAGATGTGCACAACCAGGACCCTGCACGGCCCATAGGCTTGAAATTAGTGAATACCTTTCCTTTACAAGTGACATTACGTGTCGGCAGCCCCAGATTCGGTTCACATACCTGTTCAGATCACGGTAAACAGATCGATACTCCAGGATAAGACCCTGTTAATGCGAGGAAATCAGCAGGATTAGTAAAAATTATTACCAAAAGCATTTATGTGTCAGAGAAGAATTAGAAGAACATTGAAAAGGACCTGCGCATTCTTAACAATTCGTGTCTGAGAGAAACACGGAACAGTCGGGCCATGATGAAGAGAGGATCAGAGACACAGTTATGATTATTAAATATCGCAGAAAGCACTATAAGTTCACAAGAGCATAAAACACAAGAGCAGAATTAGGCCCTTCGGTACATTGGCCTCCTCCACCATTCTATAATGACGGATGAATTTTCCCTCCCAACCCTAATCATCTGCTTTCACTCTGCAATACTTGAAACTATCAACGTTGCTTCGCGTAACCCGGGGCCTTTGACCCCAGAGCCATAAGGGACAAACAAATTACAGAGATACACCACACTTCGGCTAAAGATATTCCTCCTCATCGCTCTCTTCTGAAGGGTTCTCTGCATTCCATCGTAGAGGAATTAGTACTCACACCATCCATTCCGGACCATGCATTCCACAGCGCCGCCCTCTGGTCCCAGACCAGCACCCCGTCCTTCACGTTGAGAGAATCGCTCCACGCCCAGTCAGTATAGGTCTTCCAATTATTCATCATTCAATGAGCTCACCCTTTCCTTCTTCAGACCTGCAGTACACAGAGGCCTCAAGCTAACAGGCGTATCAGCCCCTGTCGTTTACTTCCCTTTCTTCAAGAAGAGTGAAGTGATGTTTGCAAATTTCCAATCCTCCAAAACAATTCCATGATGGTATGAGTACTAATTCCTCTGACACTGTCATACTGATGGTGTCTTCAACAGTGAAGGCGAACACGTGATACTTAATGAGTTTTTCCGCCATTTCTGCCTCCCCCTGAAACTTCGACATTCTCGCTGTCGTGAGTCTCACTTCAGGTTCTGAAGTGGAAACAATTACTTCAAAAGGGATTGACGCTAATGTTTCCCTTACCGTGTAAGTGGAGTCTCCATCCTGCGCATTGTTCCTTGCACCCTTGAAAGAGAAGATTACGTGTTATTTTTGAGACGTTTAAACAGGTTCACAGCAATTGTATTCTGACTCTCCGCCGATAAACCCCGGGAGTATCAATGCATCACATTAGTTTGTGTTTGGGGTAATATTGCCTCGTTCACCATTCGCTGCACCGCGTGTTTCTGATTCAGTGTGTGTGTGTGTGTGTGTGTGTGTGTGTGTGTGTGTGTGTGTGTGTGTGTGTGTGTGTGGAGTTACTCACATTGAGATTGTTCCCATTGTCACTGACACAATGGTGAGTTCCTGCCCTGTCTGCAGGAGATTGTTCCCATTGTCACTGATACAATGGTGAGTTCCTGCCCTGTCTGCAGGAGATTGTTCCCATTGTCACTGAAACAAGGGTGAGTTCCTGCCCTGTCTGCAGGAAATTGTTCCCATTGTCACTGACACAAGGGTGAGTTCCTGCCCTGTCTGCAGGAGATTGTTCCCATTGTCACTGACACAAGGGTGAGTTCCTGCCCTGTCTGCCGGAGATTGTCCCCCTTGTACCATGAATATATACCACAGGGGACTGACAGAGCAAAGCAAGTTAATGTCAGGTTTGACACTATATTGGACACAACTGGACGCTCCGGTTCAATTCTGAACTTCTCTGATCCATTTATAAAATGAAGAAAGGTGGTAATTAGAGAAAAATCCTGATGGATACGGGATATTATGACCTTCTGTCTTCATTGAAAAGATGAGAGCAAATGTTGTTAAGTGTAATATCTGATACAAATGAACGCGGTTGACTAACTGTGTACTTACAGTAAACTTGCACGTTGGTCACTCCAGCGCCACTGCTGAATGAGTTGCTGGCGATGCACTTGTACGTCCCTGCGTCGTTTCTGTTCACTCTGATTATAGTCAGTTTCGCCTTGTCGGGAGATGTAAATATTCTGCCGTTTTCCTGGATGGGTTGGTTATCCTTGAACCATGTCCGTGTCTGAACAGTGCCCGACGCGTGACAGCTGAGTGTGATGGTATCGGGGTCTTCAAGGGGGTTGGGATCACTGGCCACGACAGTAACCCCAGTCACTGTCTCTGTAAATACAATTGAAATGTACATAGATTTACACGGGGTTTTATCTACAACACGAGCATAATATTTGGATGCTGCCAGCTCGATATCGTCGGCATTCCCAGTTCTTATCCCTATGTGTTTCGATATCAAGTCAGTATCCAGCTTGAACTAAACGCCGGCACTGAGTTTAAAGTGTTACTGCTGTTACCCAAGGGGACGGTGAGCAACCTATTCCCGTTTCAGATGTTCCTCAATGCATGGATTTTCCTACAGTAAGAACATACATTCTCCAGCAAAGCAGACTAAAACAGAATTGCACTTGGCTGCAGTTTAATTGTCCCGTGGAGCATGTGAAAATAAACTACCCGTGCCCCCTGCTGTTGAAGCCAAAAGTAGAGTGACTTCGTATTTAATATGTGGCTGAGGAGTTGGCGGAGGAGGGATGGCATAGGAATAATGATCATGGGTTCCTCCAGGGAAGTTGCGACCTCTAGAGAAGGGGCGGTTGGCTCCTGAACTGGGGAGGGGTAAACATTCCTGTGGGAAGGCTTCTTGTCGCTGCACGATAGGCAACTAAGTGGAGTTGCAATTGGAAGGGAGCCAGATTGACAGAAGGATCCGTGGAGATCTGGTGCAGCCAGATTTCGGCATGACGTCGGCTCCTCCGGATTGGTTGATGTGCAATGAGCCGAAATTGATCAGAGAGCTTATGGAAAATAGTATGTTGGTGTAAGTGATCATCATATGATCGACTTCATCCTGAAATGTGAGAAGGCGAACCTGAAGAGTCAGATGAACCAGTGTTACAGTGGGTTAAAAGGAGTTAGAGAAGCACTAGAGAGGGGTTGGCCAGATTTAATTGAAAAATAACACTGGCGGGGATGACGGCAGAGGAGGAAGAAATATTCTAAAGGAAAGATGACATAACCGTGGCGGAGAAGAGAAGTCAAAGCCAACATGAAGGTCACAAAGAGGGTTTATGATGGAACAATCATTAATGGGAAGTCAGATGATTGGGAGGTTGTATAAAAAACAATTGGCAACTAAAAGGTCATTTAGAAGGTAGAGATGAATGAGAAAGCACTCTAGCCAATAATATTAATGAAGATCGGCACAGAGTCTTAACGTACAACAATTGTGAAACGAGAAGCAAGAGTGGACATCGGGCCGTACAGAAACGATAGTGGAGAGGTAGTTCGGGGAACAAGGAACTGGTGGACAAACTGCATCAAACTAATTGGGTTCAGGCATTTAGTTGGATTACACGGGCCCGTCTGCACCAACACCATTGATTATAGGACCTCAACAAAGGGAGGTACGGATTACCTACCGAACACAATGATTTCCGTGGTTGAGGCATTGATCCTTTTTGTAACCCTGTTATAGGCCTCACACGTATACTCTCCAGTGTGGCTCACAGAGATGCTGTCGAGGACGACCTCATGCCCACTTTGTAGGCGGGCACCATTCTGTTCCCAATTCAATTCAGCATCTGGGCGGGACTCTGTGGAACATGTTAACCTGATCGTGCTTCCGGCAATGTAAAAAGACGAGTGCGGTTGAGTGACGATGGATGGATGATACGGTCCGTCTAAAAGAAGCGGACAAAAGGGGTTGCAACAAATCACACAGGAGATACAACAGCGTTCCTCAGCTGCAGAGGAAGAGCAGCCCACCACCAGAGAAAGCGCTCCCACACACCGGAGAATGCATCCGTCTGGAAGCCACGCGCGGGAAAGAGGAGAGTTGGGACACTGTGTCAGATTATCCACGTCTTCCGAAACTATGAATTCCACAGTTACCTCATATCCCAAAACCCGTCTCCTCCTCCAAGCTGGATACAATGCACGCCAGTCATAAGCGTATCGTTTCGTAAAACTTCCCCAGGTGAGTGTTTTGTGGAAGGGAGTTCAGAAAAACGTTCCAGACAAAATACAAAGCGTTGCTCTGCGGGAATAGGTAAGGCAACTTGCAGTGTGTAGATGCAATAACTCATGTAATCAGTGATCGGGCCGAATGTCATGTAGGCACACACTATACTGTCAAGTCACTGACCACGTGTGCAATTATCGGGACACTCCAGTTTACAGCGTGTTATGGTAGGACGCGTTTTCAGTTCCAATATTCTAGGTTTAGTCTCTATCAGTGAGGACCGGTGGCTGCAACACCACTGCCCATTGTGATTTTCATCCAGATCTAACAGCTGTAAATTCCCGCTTCCAATGTGCACGACAGCAATTATCCCAACCTCGTCGTAGCGATGGACATTTGCCAGAAGGGTTGTGGGGCTGATAAGGACTGTGAGCGTTTTACACTCTGAACTTTCCCTGTCCCTTTCGGTGAACGGAATTATTACCAAACTTCCTAAACAGCCTTACACTGAGCCGGAGATTCAATGGTGCATTTATTTAAAAAGTAATAACTTTGCACTCACTGTACCAAGTTCGGATCAGCTTCCGTGGTGTTGTGAAAAAAAAACAGAAACTAGAATTAGAATTTTAAGGAGATAATTTCAATATGAATGAATAGAACTATTGCACATCCCAGTTTGGCAAATGAATAAACCAGGGAAGGCAGTGCACCCGAGGCTGACAAGGGAAATTAGGGATAGTATCAAATCCAAAGAAGAAACATATAAATTAGCAAAAAAAAAAAGTGGCACACCTGAGAAATGGGAGAAATTCAGAGACCAGCAGAGGAGGACAAAGGGCTTAATTAGGAAAGGGAAAAAAGATTATGAGAGCAAGCTGGCAGGGAACATAAAAACTGACTGTAAAAGCTTTTATAGATATGTGGAAAGAAAAAAAGATTGTTCCGGACAAATGTAGGTCCTTTCCAGTCAGAAACAGGTGAATTGATGACAGGGAACAAAAACGTGGCAGACCAATTGAATAACTACTTTGGTTCTGTCTTCACTAAGGAGGACGTAAATAATCTTCCGGATATAGTAAGGGACCAAGGGTGAGGGACCAAGTAAGGGATATAGTAAGGGACCAAGACCATCTAGTGAGATGGAGGAACTGAGGGAAATACATGTTAGAAGGGAAGTGGTGTTAGGTAAATTGAAGGGATTAAAGGCAGATACATCCCCAGGACCAGATGGTCTGCATCCCAGAGTGCTAAAGGAATTAGCCCAAGAAATAGTGGATGCATTAGTGATAATTTTTCAAAACTCTGTGGCGACCCATTTCCTGGCGCATCCGAACCGACTCACAATTAGATAGCCTACGGGGGTTTGTGAGCACAGAGCTTTGGAGCCTCTGCGCCATGGGGGGCCGGTTGAGGGAGGCTTAAAAGTGAGGCTGAAGTTTTCGAATAAAGTTTTCTCCTTCGACTGCAGTTACCGACTCCGTGTCGTAATTTTAGCGCTGCGTGTAGCACACCGCTACAACTCCTTAGATTCTCGATTAGTTCCTGAGGATTGGAGAGTGGCTAATGTAACCCCACTTTTTAAAAAAAGGAAGGAGAGAGAAACCGGGGAATTATAGACCGGTTAGTCTGACATCGGTGGTGGGGAAAATGCTAGAGTCGCTTATCAAAGATGTGATAACAGCACATTTGAACAGAGGTGAAATCATGGGACAAAGTCCGCATGGATTTGTGAAAGGAAAATTATGTCTGACGAATCTTACAGAATTTTTTGAAGATGTAACTAGCACAGTGGATAGGGGAGAGCCAGTGGATGTGGTATATTTAGATTTTCAAAAGGCATTTGACAAGGTCCCACATAGGGGATTAGTGTGCAAACCTAAAACACATGGTATTGGGGATATGGTATTGATGTGGATAGCGAATTGGTTGGCAGACAGGAAGCAAAGAGTGGGAGTAAACGGGACCTTATCAGAATTGCAGGCAGTGACTAGTGGGCACCGCAAGACTCAGTGCTGGGACCCCAGTTGTTTACAATATATATTAATGATTTAGACGAGGGAAATAAATGCAGCATCTCCAAGTTTGCAGATGACACGAAGCTGGGCAGCGGTGTTAGCTGTGAGGAGGATGCAAACAGGATGCGGGGTGAATTAGATAGGTTAGGGGTGTGTGCAAATTCACGGCAGATGCAATTTAATGTGGATAAATGTGAGGTTATCCACTTTGGTTGCAAGAACAGGAAAACAGATTATTATCTGAATGGTGGCCGATTAGGAAAAGGGGAGGTGCATCGAAACCTCGGTGTCATTGTACACCAGTCATTGAAGGTGGGCATGCAGGGACAGCAGGCGGTGAAAAAGGCAAATGGTATGTTGGCATTCATAGCAAAATGATTTGAGTACAGGAGTAGGGAGGTCCTACTGCAGTTGTACAAGGCCTTGATGAGACCACAACTAGAATATTGTGTGCAGTTTTGGTCCCGTAATCTGAGGAAAGACATTCTTGCCATAGAGGGAGTACAGAGAAGGTTCAACAGATTGATTCCTGGGATGGCAGGACTTTCATATGAAGAAATACTGGATCGACTAGGCTTATACTCTCTGGAATTTGGAAGATTGAGGGGGGATCTTATTGAAACGTATAAAATTCTAAAGAGATTGGACAGGCGAGATGCAGGAAGATTGTTTCCGATATTGGGGAGGTCCAGAACGAGGGGTCACAGTTTAAGGATAAAGGGGAAGTACCTGAAGTACAGATTTGAACCGACATAGTGGTAGTTTAACCGCCGCCGTAATGTGACTCGGATTTGAAATTTAAAATTTTAATGTTAGTTCCCCAGCGTCCGAGATAGACCTGGATCTGTCTCCTAATTAACTGTTCAGTTGTCCCAGTGTTAGTCGATAGTGGTTAATACCTCAGGCAACGATCACTAATGTACTCACAAACTCCCGGAACCCCGTATCTCGGAGGAACTGTGATATTATATGTAACTACCGGAAAATCGGGACACTTACAGCTGACATGAAGAGAAAACGGAGAGCTTGTGATTTCGTTAATCATGTTGCTTGCTCTACAGGTGAAACTTCCGTCTGTCCGTAGCACTCCAGAAACAGTGAGTGTGCTGTGATCTTCATTCAGAACAATCCTGTCTCCAGGAATTATCTTGCGATTCTCCGCATGCCACAGGTAAGAGACATTCGTGCCTCTTGCGGAGCAGGTTAGTCTGACGGTGTCGCTGTACTCAATCAGTCTGGTGGCGTTCGATGTAACAAAAAGGCAAAAAGTATTGGTAGGCGGGTCATATTCTGCATGGAGGCCGGTGACCAGTGGCGTGCCCTAGGGATCTGTTCTCGGACCCCTACTCTTGGCGATTTTTATAAATGAACTGAATGAGGAATTGGATGGTTGGGCTCGTAAATATGATGATGACAGAAATATTGGGATGTTGTGGATAGTATGGAAGACTGTCAAAATTTACAGCAGGACATTGATAGGATGCAATACTGGCCTGAGATGAGGCAGATGGAGTTCAACCCAGATAGGTGTGTGGTGTTCAACTTCGGCGCTGCTTTGTGGGCCGAATGGCCTTTATTGTGCCGTAGGTTTTCAATGTTTCAATGTTTCAATATCTGATAAATCCTTTGGATTGTTCTTTCCAGTAGGCAACGGGGGAGAGATGTTGGTGGGACAGTGGGGTTTGTCTAAAGGGTATTCAGTAAGGGTATTCAGGTTTTCACTTAAAAAAACTGCATCCAGATTTAGGGGGAAGGCACAAATGTTAAGAGGGAGAGATTTAAAACTGATAAATACCTGTAATGAGCTGGCTGAGGGAGTGGTGGAGGAGGACACAGTTGCTATATTTAGAACAGACATGGATAAACAACAGGACTGAGTAGTTTGGGGTGTTATTGGCAGAAAGGAGCAGCTGTGACCAGCAGGGAGTTTCAGTGGACGACATGGACACGAGCTGGACTGAAGGCATTGGTTCCTTGCTGTTTTAATATATGAGACAAAGGTGCTTCAAAAGCTCACATTTCAGAAAAATAAATAAATAAAACCGGGACAATTGACAAATAAACGGAGCTGGTGAAGAAGGAATTAGGAATTAATTCACTTCAGGCAAGGGTCACCTGGCAATGAGAAAGGTGATGGGAAATCACTGGTAAGCACAGAGGAGAATTGCTGACAACCGTTTGTAAGATCATCCAGATAAGCTGTCGTTACTGAAATGATGCAAAGTTCAGTGTCAGTGTCAATGTAATGGAGCCAATGAAAATTGCTATCTCTCACAGCCGAAAAAAATGCAAACTGCGGAACACCTTAAAAGCATGAATTGCAAACCAAATAATGGATAAGAACACGGATCTGAATTCCGTAATCAGCACCGGACTCGACATTACCAGATAGAAACACAGAAACATAGAAAACCTGCAGCACAAAACAGACACTTCTGTCCACAAAGCTGTGCCGAACATGGCCTGACCTCAGAAATTCCCTCGGGTTACCCATAGCCCTCTATTTTACTAAGCTCCATGTTCCTGTCCAGGAGTCTCTTAAAAGCCGTATCCTATCGGCGCCGGCAGCTCATTCCACGCACTCACCACTCTCAGGGTAAAGAAACATACCCCTGACATCCCCTCTGTCCCTACTTCCAAGCACCTTAAAACTGTGCCCATTCATGCTATACATTTCAGCCCCGGGAAAAAGCCTCTGGCTATCCACACGATCAATGCCTCTCATCATCTTGCACACCTCTGTAAGGTCACCTCTCATCCTCGGTCGCTCCGAGGGGAAAGGGCCGAGTTCACTCTCCCCATTCTCATAAGGCACGCTCCCCAATCCAGGCAACATCCTTGTAAACCTCCTCTGCACCGTCCCTGTGGTTTCTACATACTTCCTTCAGTGAGCCGACCGGTATAGAGCACAGTACTACAAGTGGGGTCTGTCCGAGTTCCTATATGGCTACAACATTACCTCTCGGGTTTTAAACTCAATCCTTATGGTGTCCTAACCACAGAAGCAACCTGTGCAGCAGCTTTGTGTGTGTTACAGTAATATACTCGAACCCAAGATCCTCCAGAGTCTTACCATTGATGCTATATTCTGTCTTGACATTTAACCTAACGAAATGAACCACCTGACACCTATCTGTGTTGATCTCCATCTGTCACTGCTCAGCACAGTTTTGCATCCTGTCAACGTCCCGCTGTAACCTCTGACTGTGCTCCACAATATCTGGAAAACCTCCAACCATTCCGTCGTCAGAAAACTAACAGTAGACAATAGACAATAGAGAATAGGTGCAGAAGTAGACCATTCGGCCCCTCGAGTCTGCACCGCCATTCTGAGATCATGGCTGATCATTCACTATCAATACCCAGTCCCTGCCTTGTCCCCATATCCCTTGATTCCCCTATCCATCAGATACCTATCTAGCTCCTTCTTGAAAGCAACCCATCCCTCCACTTCCTCATCCAGACAAATTATAAAAGATCACTAAGAGTAAGGGTCCCAGAACAGATCCCTGAGGCTCTCCACGTCACCGATCTCCATGGAGATTATGACCCGTCGAAAACCACTATTTGCCTTCAGTGTGCAAGGCAGTTCTGGATCCACAAAGCAATGTCCCCTTGGAGAAGGGGAGAAGGGTTCAGGTTTCTAGAACATTGGGAACTCTTCTGGGGCAGCTGTCAACTGTACAAACAGGACGGGTTACACTTGAATCCTGGCGGGAAGGCAGAGAAAGGCTATTGGGGGGTGATTGTTACAAATAAGCTGGATGGAGAAGTAGAGGAATAGGTTAGTAAGTTTGCCGATGACACAATGGTTAGTGTGGAGGCCGGTCAGTGGTTAGAGCGGGGCATTGATAGGATGCAACACAGGGCTGAGACATGGCAGATGGAGTTCAATCCTTATAAGTGTGAAGTGGTTCATTTTGGTAGGTCAAATATAATGGCAGAATATAGTATTAATGGTAAGACTCTTGGCAGTGTGGAGGACCATGGGGATCTTGGGGTCCCAGACCATAGGACGCTGAAAGCAGCTGCGCAGGTTCACTCTGTGGTTAAGAAGGCGTAAGGTGTCTTGGCCTTCATCAATCGTGGAATTGAACTTAGGAGCCGAGGTAATGTTGCAGATATATAGGACCCTGATCAGACCCCACTTGGTGTGCTATGCTCAGTTCTGGTCGTCTCACTAGACGAATGATGTGGCAGGCACAGAAAGGGTGCAGAGGAGATTTACAAGGATGTTGTCTGGATTGGCGAGCATCCCTTATTAGAATAATGTCTAATCGGGTTCAGGCATTCAGTTGAATTGCACGGGCCTGGCCGCACCAACACCGTTATATATACGACTTCAACAAAGGGAGGTACGGACTACCTACCGAACACATTGATTTGCGTAGTTGAGGCATTGTTCCTTTTTGTAACTATGTTATAGGCCTCACAAGTATACGTTCCCGCGTTGTTCACAGAGATGCTGTCGAGGACGACCTCCTGCCCACTGTGTAGGTGGGCACCGTTCAGTTGCCAATTCAATTGAGCATCTGGGCGGGACTGTGAGAAACATGTTAACCTTAGGGAGCCTCCGGCAATGTGAAAAGACGAGTGCGGTTGAGTGATGATGGATGGACGATCCGGTCCGTCTAAAAGAAACGGACAAAAGGGGTTGCAACAAATCACACAGGAGATACAACAGAGTTCCTCAGCTGCAGAGGAAGAACAGCCCACCACCAGAGAAAGCGCACCGATACACTGGAGAATGCATCCGTCTGAAAGCCACGCGCGGGAAAGAGGAGAGTCGGGACACTGTGTCAGATTATCCACGTCTTCCGAAACTATGGATTGCACAGTTACCTCATATCCCAAAACCCGTCTCCTATTCCAACCCTGATAGAATGCACGCCAGTCATAAGCGTATCGCTTTGTACAACTTCCCTATGTGTGTGTTTTGTGGAAAAGAGGTCAGGAAAACTTTCCAAACAAAATACCCAACACCTCTCTGCAGGGACTCGGAGTGTAGATGCAATAACTCATGTAATCCGGGTTCGGGCTAAATGTCATGTGGGCCCACACTATACTGTCAAGTCTCTGACCACGTGTGCAATTATAGGGACACTCCAGTTTACAACGTTTTATGGTAGGACGCGTTTTCAGTTCCAATATTCTAGTTTTAGTCTCTATCAGTGAGGACCGGTGGCTGTAACACCACTGCACTTTGTGATTTTCATCCAGATCTAACAGCTGTAACTTCCCGCTTCCACATGTGCACTGAAGCAATGTATCCCCCACCTCGTCGTGTCTATGGACATTTGTCAGAAGGGTTGTGGGACTGAAAAGGGCTGTGGGCGTTTTAAACTCTGAACTTCCACTGTCCCTTCCGGTGAACGGAATTATTATCAAAGTCCCTAAACGGCCTTACACAGCGCCGGAGATTCAAATGTCCATTTGTCTAAAAAGTAATATCTTTGCCCTCACTGGTCCAAGTCCGGATCACCTTCCATTGTGTTGAGAAAAAACACAAACCAGAATTAGAATTTTGCAGAGATGATTTCGATATGAATGAATAGAACTGAAGTGACACACAAAGCTCAGCAGAGTCAAATCCAAATTTAATGGACATCACCATTGCCTTTGAGCCGTGGGCATCGGACTTGTTCAAAACGCGTTGTTTTGTGTGAAGACTCATGCAGGATAGACCAGGCTATCCTGCACGTTTCATTTACCTGAAGTACAGATTTGAACCGACATGGTGTTAGCTTAACCGTCGCCGTAATAAGACACGGATTTGAAATTTAGCTGTGATATAACAGGTAACTACCGGAGTCTCGGGACACTTACAGTTGACATTAAGAGAAAACGGAGCGCTCGTGATTTCGTTAATCACGTTGCTTGCTCTACAGGTGAAACTTCCGTCTGTCCGTCGCACTCCAGAAACAGTGAGTGTGTTGTTATCGGCACTCAGCTCAAACCTGCCACCGGGAATGATCACGCTGTTCTGCTCAAGCCACAGGTAAGAGACATCCGTGCCTGTTGCGGAGCAGGTTAGTCTGACGGTGTCGCTGTACTCAATCAGTCTGGTGGCATTAGATGTAACAGTGACATTGGAAACAGGTCCTGTTAAAACAGAGGGGTTTGGTTAGTGCACGACACAAGAATAGAATCTGCAGGTTTATGAATTCCGTTACGAATCTGAAAATGAAATCAAACTTTTATCATTCCATAATAAGTAAACATTTATAAGTTATTCAATCTGATGGACATGATGTTTTGAGATGGACGTTACAGGATTCGGGGAAAATTGCGAAGTTTGGAGGTTGGCTAACTGTGTTCCATTCATCGCGACCAGTGGGAAGTACAAGCATACACGGTACAGGAACCCTGGTGCACAAAGGCCGTTGTAAATAGAGTGAAGAAGGAAAAAAAGAGCTTACGAAAGGTTCAAAAAACAGGGTATTGATAAAGATCTAGAAACCTGTCAGATAAGCAGGAAGGAGTTTAAGAATAAATTAGGAGAGCCGGAAGCGGCCATGAGAAGGCCATGCCAGACAGGATTAAGGAAAACCCCGAGGCATTCTACAACTTTGTGAAGAGCAAGAGGATAAGACGTGAGAGAATGGGCCCAATCAAGTGAGACAGTACAAAAGGGTGTATGGGATCGGAAGAGGTACTTAATGAAAACTTTGCTTCCCTATTCTCTACGGTTAAAGATTTTGGCGATTGTAGGGATGACCTGCAGCGGACTGAAAACCCTTTGCCGATAGATGTTAGGGAATAGGATGTACTGGAGATGTTAGAAATCATTAAGTTGGATAGGTCACCTGGACCGGAAGGGATGCATCCCAGAAAACCGTGGGAGGCGAGGGAGGAGATTGCTGAGCCTGCAGCGGTGATGTTTGCATCATCAATGAGGACGGGAGAGTTTCTCGAGGATTGGGGGGTTGCGGTTGTTGCTCTCGTATTCAAGAAAGGGAGTATGGATAGCCCAGGAAATTATAGTCCAGTGAGTCTGATCAGCTTGATTGATTTTTTTGAACATGTGACGAAACACATTGATGAAGGCAGAGCCGTAGATGTAGACCGTATGGACGGGTTCGCAAATTTGTTATTGACAGAAAGACTGGGTTGTTGTGGATAGTGTGGAGGGCTGTTAGAGGTTACAGCTGGACACTGATTGGATGCAAAACGAGGCTGAGATGTGAGAGTTCAACCCAGATAAGTGTGTGGTCGTTCATTTAGGTAGGCAGAATATAGATATTCATGGCAAGAATCTTGGTAGTACGGTTAATCAGAGGGATCTTGGGGTCCGAGTGCAAAGAACAGTCAAAGCCACTACTCAGGTTGACTCTGTGGTTGAGAAGGCTTACGGTGTACTGGCCTTCATCAACCGTCGGATTTAGTTTTCGAGCTGATTGTACAACAGTACACCTAGAAAGGAACCTGGAGAGACCCCACTCGGAGTGTGGCGCTCATTCCTGGTCTCCTCACTACAGGAAGAACGTGGACACCATAGAAAGGGTGCAGAGGAGATTTACGAGGATGTTGCCTGGATTGGGGAGCATGCCTTAAGAGAGCAGATTGAATGTTCTCGGCCTTTTCTCCTTGGAGCGACGGGGGATGGGTGGTGACCTGATAGACGTGTAAAAGATGATGAGAGGTATTGATCGTGTGGATAGTCAGAGGCCTTTTCCCAGGGCTGAGATGGCGAGCACGAGAGGGAACAATCAATCAACATCCTTTGCACTTTTCTTTTCTCAGCAGTGGAACGAGAACGGCTGCAGTCTTACTCGCTCTGCACTGGGACTCATATCGTCTGAACAATATTGACACTCATCACAGGCTGCATCTCTCCATTCAATACAAACCGCTGCTTTTTACCATGTATGTCAAAGGTTTGGACTACAGGATTAATGGATTTGTGGCTATATTTGCCGATGATACAAAGATAGGTGGAGGAGAAATAGCGTTGAGGAAACAGCGAGTCTTCAGAGAGACTTAGATAGTTTAGGGGAATAGGCAAAGAAGTAGCAAATAAAATACTATGTTGGAAATTGTCTGGTCATGCACTTTGGTGAGCAAATAAACGGGCAGACCATTATTTAGATGGAGAGAAAATGCAGAAGAAAATGCAGAGCTGCAAATTGGTTTGGCGGGCCTTGAGCAGGATACACAAAAGGATAACCGCCAGGTTCAAGTCAAGTCAAGTCAAGTCAAGTCACTTTTTATTGTCATTTCGACCGTAACTGCTGGTATGGTGCCCGGTAAAAACGAGACCACGTCACCTCTATCTATCCCCCTCATAATTTTAAATATCTCTATCAAGTCCTCCCTCAACCTTCTACTCTCCAAAGAATAAAGACCTAACTTATTCAACCTTTCCCTGTAACTTACGTGCTGAAACCCAGGTAACATTCTAGTAAATCTTCTCTGTACGCTCTCTATTTTGTTGACATGTTTCCTATAATTCGGTGACCAGAACTGTACAAAATATTCCAAATTCGACCTTACCAATGCCTTGTACAATTTTAACATTACATCCCAATTCCTATACTCAGTGCTGTGATTTATAAGGCCAGCATACCAAAAGCTTTCGTCACCACCCTATCCACATGAGATTCCACCTTCAGGGAACTATGCAACATTATTCCTAGATCACTCAGTTCTACTGTATTCTTCATGCCCTACTATTTACCATGTATGTCCTATTTGGATTATTCCTAACAAAATGTAGCACCTCACACTTATCAGCATTAATCTCAATCTGCCATCGTTCAGCCCCCTATTCTATCTGCCCTAAATCTCTCAGAAAGCTTGGAAAACACACTTCATTGTCCAAAACGTCACCTACATTAGCATCATTTTCATTCTTACAAATCCAATTTACCACCCCATCATCCAGATCATTAATGAATATGAGAAACAACATTGGACCCAATACAGATCCCTCAGGCACACCACCAGTCACCGACCTCTAACCTGACAAACTGTTATTCACCACTACTCTCCGCAATCTCCTATCCAGCCATTGTTGAATCCAGTTTTACTATTTCAATATTAATATCTAACGATCGAACCTTCCTAACTAATCTTCCATGCGGAACTTTGCCAAAGGTCTTACTGAAGTCCATACAGACAACATCCGCTGCTTTACCCTCGTCAACTTCCCTCGTATCTTCTTCAAAAAACTCAATAGGATGTGTCAAACATGACCTTACACGCACAAATCCATGTTGACTGTTCATAATCAGATCCTGTCTATCCAGGTAATTATATATACCACATCTAAGAACACTTTCCATTAATTAACCCACCACTGACGTCAAACTGACAGGTCTATAATTGCTAGGTTTGCTCTTAGAAACCTTTTTAAACAATGGAACCACATGAGCAATATGTCAATCCTCCGGCACCATCCCCATTTCTAATGACATTTGAAATATTTCTGTCAGAGCCCCTGCTATTTCTACATCAACTTCCCTCAAGGTCCTAGGGAATATCCTGTTAGGACCCCGAGATTTATCCACTTTTATATTCTTTAAAAGCGCCAGTACTTCCTCCTCTATAATCGTCATTGTTTCCAAAGCTTCCCTACATGTTTCTCTTACCTTACACAATTCAATATCCTTCTCCATAGTGAATACTGAAGAAAATAGATTGTTCTGAATCTCCCCCAACTCTTGCGGTTCCACCCATAGCGGTTCACTCTGATTATCTAAGGGACCAATTTATCCCTCACTATCCTTTTGCTATTAATATAACTGTAGAAACCCTTCGGATTTATTTTCCCCTTACTTGGATAGCAACCTCGTACCTTTTTTAGCTTTCCTAATTTCTTTCTGAAGATTCTTCTTACATTCTTTATATCCCACGAGCACCTCATTTACTCCATGCTGCCTATATTTATTGTAGATATCTCTATTTTTCCTAACCACGTTTCCAATATCCCTTGAAAACCATGTCTCTCTCAAACGTTTAACCGCTCCTTTCAACCTAACAGGATCATAAAGATTCTGTACCCTCAAAATTTCACCTTTAAATGACGGCCATTTCTCTATTACATCCTTCCCATAAAACAAATTGTCCCGTTGTTCGTTTTGTTAATAAAATGTGAGCCGTTAACATACCACTGTAACTCAGGAACCGGTTTCCAAGAAAAATGAAATCTCATTTGACACTGATCTAGACGCCGCAAGATCTGGGCTGAGAGACGTAGATTTCCCGGAACATCTAAAACAAATGCACAACTCATTTGCACGATTTAAGTGAGGATAATAAAGCAGATTCTCATAAGGCTCGGCAATGCACCGCCAGCATTTTCCACTTCCATCGTTTACTGCACAACACATGAAGCGTGTAGATATTCAGGAAGAGGATGTGCTGGAGCTTTTGGAAAGCATCAAGCTGGATAAGTTGCCGTGACCAGACGGGATGCAGTCTCGTCTACTCTGGGCGGCGATGGGGAGGAGATTGCTGAGCCTCCGGCGACGATCTTTGCATTATCAATGAGGAGAGGTTCCAGAAGGATTGATGGGTTGAGGGTGTTGTTCCCTTGTTCAAGAAACGGAGCAGAGAATCCTGCTCTTTTTGATTTTTTTAATGACCTGGATGAGGTCATAATCATTTATAATAATTATCATGATTGTTCTTGTGGGTCTGAATCTGATTCGAATCTTTTGTAGTTTGTTTTTATTTTGGTATTGGTAACGAAGGCAAGGTATGAAGTTAACTCAGTGAAGTTGAATAAGGTCATTGACAAACTCCCGCACGGTAGACTGTTCCGAAAGTTTAGACATTCTGAGATTCATGGCAATGAGAGAGTTTGACTCAGAATTGGCTCAATGATAGGGGGCGATGACTGAGGTGCATTCTCCGACAAGAAGCCTCTAACCAGTGGGATGCCACAGGATCAGTTGGGATCTCTGTCATTCCTTCTTTATCTGAATCACACGGATGTGAGTGTAAATGTCTCAATTAGTAAGTTTAGCGACGACACGAAATTAGGAGGTCTTGTTTCGAGTGCATCGGGTTTGATTGATTGATTGACAGAGAGATTTGATCTGACTGGGAGGCGATCCGAGGAATTACAAATTGGTATCAAAATATACTAACATAAGGTGATGTATTTTGGACATTGGCACGGAGGGATAGGAGATTCTTTGCAGAGTTCGGGCGCACATTCAGGCAGGGTGGTGAGGAGGAAGTTTAGCACGGTGGATTTCTAGGAGTCGGGACATTATGGCTCAGTGAGAATACAACTGGAGAATTGTCAGCAAGTGTGGCTACCATGTTATTGAGAAGGCATTGTCAACCTGGAGACAGAGAAGAAGAGATTTTCCAGGATATTGCCGAGAATAAAAGCATCAATTACAGGGAAAGGTTGGCCAAGAGAAGTATTTATTATATTCGAATATAGGCGAATACGGAATGACCCATGAATGCGCAGGATATGGCAGACAGCTGTAATCTCTGGGACGGGTTTGGATTCTAAATCGAGAGGGCACAGATACAAACGAAGAGGGAGGATATTGCAAGGAGAAATAATGGAGGATTTCTTTACACCTGATTCTGGAATGAGCTGCCAGAAGAAGTGGTACAGTTACAACAGCGTAGACACATGTCAACCTGGAGACAGGGAAGAAGAGATTCTCGAGGATATTCCATTCGAACGCAAGCTAATCCGGAGTGACAGATGAATTCTCGGGATACCGTAGACTGTTGTATTCTTTCCGATGGGATTCGGAGTCTAAACCTGCAGGGATCAGAGAGAAGTAAGATATTCCAAGGAGTACTAAGAGGCCATTTATTTGCACCGATGGGTGCATGCCTCTGGGGTGAACTGCCAAAGAAGTTGAAGAATTACAATAGCTAAGAGGCATTTGGGAGGCGACATGGGTGGGAGGGGCTTGTAGGGTTATTGCCCAAATAGACGAAACTGGGACAAAAAATGAAGAAGCTGTGGCGTCATCAGGGAGCGGGTGGGCGGCAGAGTCTGTTTACGTGATCAGTATCCCTGACTCAGTCAAGGCCCACAATTCATGAACAACCTGAAGAGGGTTTCACAGTGGAGTACAGAAGGAAGAAATATTGACAGTTTAACTGAGCCAAGGGTCAATTACATAAACACAGGGAGCATGAGGGGAATTCCAGACACACCCGCTCTGCTCTGAACTCGGTCACATTCTTTCATTCCCAGCAAGGAAACAAACTTCAGTGTCAGCATTGGTGCTATGGAGACAATTACACTCGTCATGCCCATCAGCAGGTAACGACCTGTCAGACAATATCTGTGACCGTGCATTGCAAGCCTAACCGAGCTTAACAATCAGCGAGGATCCCTTACTCGATAGGAGACTGCACCACACCAGCTGCTCATAAAGAATAAACAAACACAACATCTCTGTTTTAACGCTGAGAGCACTGACATCTTCCCAGCCTTTTCATCAAAGCACACCTAATACAAGGTTTATTTTTTGTTGCGAGACTGGATTTTCTTGTTAGGTTGACAAACACGTCAAGTTCCATGCTGACGGATACAAACAGCTCAATTCGTTTGCACAATTTAATCCAGGACATTACAACAGATCCACATTACGCCACAAGGCGATTGCATCAGTGTTAAATCAGAGAAACCCTTTAACCGCTAACGATACCCGCTTCCAATATTCGCACCAGAAAGGCAGGAAATGGGCATTGAAATATACTTCTTCCAGCAGAAGATGCTTGGTCACCTGAACAAACTGTGATGCAGACTGTTCTGCTAAACATGTTCAGAGGAATCGGACATCAGATCTGCGATGACATCACATCCGGGACATATATGTCCTGATGTGAGAGCTGTCATCCACAGGTTAGATGGCCAAATGTTTTTAATGTGAAAATATTATTTTTATTATTGCGAAATGCACTGCACGCTGCCATAAAAAAACAAGTAATTTTACGACCTATGCTGGTGATAGTAAACCTGATTTGGATTCCATAATACCATAGGATCGGAAAGTTTAGGGGCAGATTTCGGCCATGTTGTTTATCGCACCTACGCCGCCATTTCATCATGGCTGATCCGATTTTCCTCTGAGACCGACGCTCCTGCCCTCCCCTGTATCCTTTGCTGACCTGACCAATCACGAATCTAACAAACATATGGGTCAAATATGCATAAAGTCATGGTCTCTACTGCTGCTTGTGGCAAACATTTGCACGGATTCACCATCTCTTCCGATAACTTTGCAGCTCACTTCTGAAAGAAAGACTCACTATTTTTAGCTATGTCATCTTGTCCTTGGCTTTCCCACCACAGGAGTTATCCTCTCCGCATCCACTCTATCTATGTCCTCTGGACCTAGACTCCCCCACTATAGGAAGCATCCTCTCCGCACCCACTCTATTTATGTCCTCTGGACCTAGACTCCCCCACTATAGGAAGCATCCTCTCCGCACCCACTCTATCTGTGTCCTCTGTTACTAGACTCCCCCGCTATAGAAAACATCCTCTCCACACCCACTCTATCTGTGTCCTCTGGACCTAAACTCTCCAACTATAGGAAACATCCTCTCCACACCCACTCTATCTGTGTGATCTGGTCTTAGACTCCCCCATTATAGGGAACATCCTGCCCGCATCTACTCCATCAGTGTCCTCTGGTCCTAGACTCCCCTAATATAGGAAACACCCTTTCCACATCCAATCTATCTGTGTCCTGTGATCCTAGACTTCCCCACTATAGGAAACATCCTCTCCACACCCACTATATCTGTGTGATCTGGTCCTAGACTCCCCCACTATAGGGAACATCCTGCCCGCATCTACTCCATCAGTGTCCTCTGGTCCTAGACTCCCCTAATATAGGAAACACCCTTTCCACATCCAAACTATCTATTTCCTGTGGTCCTAGACTTCCCCACTATAGGAAACATCCTCTCCACATCTACTCGATCTGTGTCCACTGCTCCTAGACTCCCCCACTGTATGAAACATCCTCTCCCCATCCACTCTATTTGTGTCCACTGGTGCTCGACTCCCCCACTACAGGAAACATCCTCTCCACATCCACTCTATAAGTGTCCGCTGATCTTTGACTCTCCCACCAAGGGAAACTTCTTCTCAACATCCACTCTATTAAGGCCTTTCACCATTCGACTGTTTTCAATGATGTCACCCTTCACCCTTCTTTATTCAGGCTCATAATATGACAAGTCTTTCAATCTCGGAATCATTTCCGTGAACGCCCTTTGAACCCTCTCCAAATACAATACATGCTTTCTTATCTGTTCACAATACTAAAATGAGCCCTTACCAATGCTTCATAAATTTTCAATATGATAAGCTGACTTTTATATTCTTGTCCTCTTGTCCTCATGTCGCTTTTCCCTTCCTCAGAACAGTTTCAACCTCTAAATTATCCTTTAGGCAATCCTACACAAGGACTGACAAGTCCCTTTGCACATCATTCTCTTATTGTTGTATTTTCTCCATTTACAATATAATCAGTGTTGGACACTCGGGCTAATATAGTGATAATGGCGGTAAACGTTCAGTCGATGTGGTGCTCACGGTAATCGGAACGTCAGAGCTAACTGTCCTGCTTTTCATTAACCACGGATAGGAAGCATGTCCCGCTCTTGCCGTGCAATCCAAACTAACTGTGTGATTGTGTTCTACCGAGTCCGCGTCATTCGATGTGGTGTTGGGCCTGGATACGGCTTCTGTAAAAATACCACAGATCATGTATCACGTGTAACGTACTGCGCTGAAATGTTGGCTCCAAGGAGATATATTCTGCTTAAAGCAAACTACTACAGATGCACAGATTAGAGATAAAACCACAGAAAGCTGTCAATATTCTGGTCGCCTCACTGTAGGAAGGATGTGGAAGCCATAGAAGGGGTGCGGAGGAGATTTACAATGTTGTTGCCTGGATTAGGGAGCATGCCTAATGAAAGCAGATACAATGAACTCGGCCTTTTCTCCTTGGAGGGACGGAGCATGGCTGGTGACCTGATAGAGGTGTACAAGATGATGAGAGGTATTGAGTATGTGGATAGTCAGAGGCATTTTCCCAGGGCTGAATTGGTAGCCACAAGAGGAAACAGGATTAAAGTGCTGGGGAGTAGGTACAGAGGAAATGTCAGGGGTAAGCTTCTTACTCAGAGAGTGGTGAGTGCGTGGAATGAGCTGCCGGCAACGGTGGTGGAGGCGGATACGATAGGGGCTTTAAAGAGACTTTTCGATAGGTACGTGGAGCTTAGAAAAATGGAGGTTATATGTAAGCCTAATAATTTCTAAGGCAGGGCCATGTTCGGTACAACCTTGTGGGCCGAAGGGCCTGTGTTGTGTTGTATGTTTTCAATGTTTCTATTTTTCTCTACTGACGTAGACATGTGGACGGCACTGGGGAGGATAGCGTCGTTAAACTTTGAGGTAGATGACTTAGAATTACTCATTTCCAGCTGACTTAAGAAACAGTCCGTTTGCAAAAATAGAGCAAAATACAGCAAAAAAATGATTACTTGATAGCCTTGAAGACGGAACTGAATCCGGCACACACAGGTGCGAGCAGCCTGCAGACAGAAACGGCGACACACAGCCACGCACAACAGTGAGATCTGAACAGTCCGAGAGCAGGTCTGGCAGAGTTCACTGGAGTCCAGGTTCTGCGACCACCGTAAAGGTTGTATTGTATTCTTTCACCACAGGAATAAAATGAAAGTTATAGCCCGAGATCGCATGACTCTGTCTCACTTACCAGTGACACGCAGAGTGACGGTCGCTGAGGTTTGGGAGCCACTAATTGGAAACATATTCACACGGTATTCCCCACTGTCCGACACGTTCACCGACTTCAGCAGAAGCGACCCGTTGGAGGTGAATAACTCAGCCCGAGATCTGTAGACATTGTCAATGGTCCAGGTTTGGCCGATCCACTGGACGAGTGTTCTCCCATTGAAATTCCAGCTTCCACTGCTGACGCTGGACGACGGCCAGACTGAAAAAAGCGCTTCACCTCCAGCGGTGACATTTATCTGGCTGTGCTCAACGATAATAGTAAACTGCTGGGACTCACCTGAGAAAGAGAAAATCATATGAGGGAAAAGCGACAGACGCGGATAGACTTGGGAACTGCACTTAACTCAATCCTTACAGATACCAGGGATTTGTTCTTAGCTCAGTAAGGTCGATAATTATAATCGCATCTTCATTCCCTTAACTACCGGTCGTTCTGTTAATTATCTGACCGCTGACTGGTCGAGAGAGTGACCCTCACCCGCCGTTATGTGGAGACAAAGAACGAGAGCTGCGAAGGCCAGTCCCGACATCCCGAGAGAGCAGCGCCGATCTCTGTTACACTCGGAGACTGAGCCGCACTTCCTGGTTTGCGGGGCAGATATCTGGATTCTGACGTCACAAGCGGCAGCGCTGATTGGATCAGAGAGTCTGTACTTTGCTCGAATCTACATCAAATCCTGTGTGTTGTTCTACAACTATCTGCTGCTGTGTGGAATCCGATAATGATCTCAAAGGGAGTTTCTCTCACCCACCGACATGAAGAGAAAGAGAGAGAGTAAAGTGAACGTCATCCGCGCGATCCCGAGAGAGCGGCCCCTGTCTCTGTTACATTCGGAGAGTGAGCCTCATTTCCTGGTCTCCATGAGAGATCCCGAGAGCCCGTTATCTGAAAAACCGGAGCTGACTGGAGCGCAGAGCGAGAAGGCGGAGAATGAACGAACCTAAAACGCTAGAGAAGCAGAAGGGTATTCGGCCCTCGATACTCTGGTGTTGTCCTGTACCAGATCATGTGGAAATTTCCTCCAAACTACCTCCCTCCGGTTAGGTAGACTGGCTGAGTGTTGCCGCCGCAATAATCTTGCACACAGAGACAGCAAGACCAAGGATGTGACTGTGAACTCCGCGAAGGAGAAGTCGGGAGATCACACACCAGTCCTCATTGAAGGGTCGGCGGTGGTGAGGGTGAGTAGGTTTAAGCTCCTTCTGAGAGAATCTCTGCTTGGCCTCACACAGTTACGCATTCACAAAGAAAGGCACGTCAGCGGCTGTATTCCATTAGGGGATAGGAACATAGAAACAGAAAAAGCCTACAGCACAATAAAGACCCTTTGGCCCACAAAGCTTGAAGAGATTTGGTATGGGTATGTCTCCAAAAACTGGGAAATGTCCGCACATGCAAGGTGGAGAGTATTCTGACTGTTTCCATCACCGTCTGGTGTGCAGGCTGCAATGCACAGGATCGACACAGATTGCATAGGCTTGTGTACAACAATCACATTCATCACCATGCAAGCCTCTTCATAATCGAGAAAATCTTCAAAAGCTGGTTCCTCAGGAATACCAGGTCCATAATTAAGGGCGATTACCGTCAGGTATATGCTCTTGTCCCATTACAACCATTCGGGATATACACCCTTCCTATTCGTACAAAACGGAATATGCTTTCTTCTCATTGCCACCATCCGGGACATATTCTCGTGTCCTTATCGCCATCCGGAAGGTAGGTACATGAGCCGGAAGACCCACGCTCAATGAGCTACCAATATCTTCTGCAATCAGGTTTTTTTTGAGCGGTACATGGACCCATGAAAGCGAGCTCATAATTCTTTTTTTTATTTGATAGTTCGTTTACTTTTTCATTATTTAATTTACTTACTCGTTCATTCGCTGGTTTACTTACCGAAATGTTATGTGCATTGTATGCATATATTACTTATTAATGTACTGAGGACGCGTTCCGCCACTTGGCGGTTATGACAGCAATGACAGGACTTCTCTGAATTGGCCAGCCAGATGTACAAGGATTCTCCATTGTTGGAACGGCCTTTGCTGGAGTGGAGTCAGTGTCATGTACCTTGTGTGAGATTTAGAGAAACTGGGATACCGCCTCTATCCCGCATAAATACATAAACAGACCCGCACAATGTACATCGGGTGCATGTTCCATGCATGTCCCATGAACGGGAGCTGCTGTACCATGAGCTTTGACTCACACGGGACAATGAGGTGGTGATAGGCAGATGCTACAGGGAGGGAGCCACCCGAGAGGAAGGCGACAGGATCACAGGTAACCTGCGGAGAGGCAGAGTGGATAGGCAGCCGGAGCAGTGACCCCTTGTGGCCGTACACCTCAATAGCAGGATGCATTTGGTGGTTTGCCGGGAGTGGAAATTACCAAGAGGAAGGTACTGAGACTGGCTCTGTGGCCCAGAAGGGGATGGTGAAAGGGGAGTACAATAGCGATTGGTGATCCTCAGTTAGAGGATCGGAACGCATATTCTGTGGGAATGGAAGAGACACCCAGTTACGCTCCGAATCCATGGTTTATCATGAAGGAGTCGCCGCTGCTCTGTTCTTATCTGATGCAGCCTATCGGTCTGCCTGATGGACTGATAACCCTTTGGTTTGGAGCGCGACATTCACAGTATGGCAGTGAGCCGTCTCAGTGAAAGAGAGGACTCAGAAATCCTCTGTGTCCCTTCGAAACAGCAATCTTGTCCTTAGGCCCTGTGCTCTAAGCTATAATGAATGTACATTGGCCAGGAAAATGCGGTGGAACAGTGGTCGTGTTCCCGTAGCTTCATTCTGGCCTGATACCCACCGCACCCCGTCCTCCCCTGGTCAATCTCGCTTCTCTGGCGGAATTCCGCTCACTTCCAGGTGCAGTACTTGCATGGCTGGGAGTTTATCTTTGACGACTCGTTGCTGTTCACGTGGACTTCATATGATCACCGGTGCATGTATAGAATTCGCGTGTCTTTTTTTTGTGCTTAATTGGCCGAAGACTGCTGCGATAAAAGTTAAGGAAATGTACATCTTGTAGATTAGTGAGCTGCCGGAAATTGTCGCCCTATATCGCCAGTAGTGCAACGTTTTTAAATCGGACGGGCGATGTTAAGGACACAGAAAAGATACTCGAGATTGAATCTGACTGCAAAGTTGGGCGGCTCAGTGACGCGCGTGACCAATGCACCCATTCTGAACTCGTGTCTGTATCTTCCACACTGCCCCCTCGTGGTGACAGCGTCCTGCCTGACTTCTGCACTGACGCTCTTTCAACTTTGCCAGTGAAATTCCGGCCGTCACTGTATTGCCGCCGGCGTCTTTTATCGCCGTGTGCAGTTGTGTTTCTCCTTTTGTCATGCGCAGTCACTGAAATTTTTCGAAGTGAAGCTGCCTAATACAGCAATACCCGTCGCATATGTAGGAAATAATATTGGGGCTATAAATGAGAGACATCTCTGCATTATCGCGCCTTTACATTTGATCTGCAACGGGTAGCATGTCTTTCGCTTGTTATTTGCTGTTGTGTTAATGCTGATCTTTAAGGGGACGTTTTGCAAAAACAGTCGCTGTTCCCGCTGATAAACTGAACAAAAGCTACTTTGCAAAAATAGTGATTAAATGTCATTTGTTTTGTTAATGCTGATATTCAGGAGGATTTTGTTGGGCAATGTGGGGAACACCGTTACTTTGACATGCAACTGTGAGATGCTCTGAAGACAAAGATCCTTGTGGGTTTATAACAAGTACTTTGGATAATGAAAGTACATAACATTTTTGCAACCTCGCAGTGCCTGAAGGACATCACACATGGAATCCAGAGCACATCACACTCAGGTTAGGTCAAGATGCCTTGAGGTCTCGCGCCGCCAGATGATCTATGAAGATGTGTCAAATTCGCGATTGCTGAAACAATACTTATGAATGAACGGTGTGGGAGATTGACAAGGTAGTTGCTGAAAATTCAGATTTCCGCATCTATTTCAAGTTCGCAAAGCGGACACGTGAAATGGTCATTAATAAGTTCGGTAAACACGGGACGTGAAACAGACAGCCTGGTCCTCCTTCCCACACCAACCAGCGTGAATATCACGTCCAGTCTGATCTTGCTGTCACTTCCATATTCCGATCCGTACATCACCAACCCCAAAAAGTCCAGTAACTGCTCAGTTACATCTCAAAACAGGGCATATTCAGGGACAGCCGCAACTTACCAGCCCTCACTACACCTCCAGAACCACCACCACCTTTCTACTGTCAAGATGAAGCCACACTCAGGTTGGACGAACAACAACTTATATGCCGTTCGGGTAGCTTCCAACGTGATGGCATGAATATCGACTTCTCTAACTTCCGTTAATGCCCTTCCTCTTCTTCTTACCCCATCCCTTTTTAATTCTCCCCCTTTTTTTTTTCTCTCTCTCTCTCTGCCCATCACTCTTTGCCTGCTCTCCGTCACCCTCTGGTTCTCCCCTCTCCCGTTCTTTCTAGGCCTCCCGTCCCATGATCCTTTCCCTTCTCCAGATCTGAATCACTTTTGCCAATCACCTTTCTAGCTCTTAGCTTCATCCCACCCCCTCTGGTCTTCTCCTAACTTCTCGCATTTCCCCCTCCCCCTCCTACTTTCAAATCTCTTAGTACCTTCCCTTTCAGTCAGTCCTGACGAAGGGTCTCGGCCCGGAACGTCGACAACGCTTCTCTCTATAGATGCTGCCTGGCCTGCAGGGTTCCACCAGCATTTTGCGTGTGTTGGCTGAAGAGCTTGTTTCTTTGCTGTAAATCACAAAACAAAACAGGTGAGCTTTACCTGCAGTCTGTTCTGCGCCACCTGGAACCTCCTGTACACACCAAACACTCCGGCCCCCTGTTACCGAGCCTAATTACACTCACCCCTGTCTCAGTCTTGCATTACTCACACACCCACAGTGTCTTTCCGCTCAAAGTGCGCATCAGCTCTGCTTTTCACCCTCCAGGGGTCCCATGTTTTACCCTGGCTTTACTGTCAAGTTACATCTCCACCTCCCCTTGTTGCCACTGTCCATCACCTCTCAACCCCTGCCGTGGTCTCCATGTTTACACATCTGACGTCACTTCCATCTTTCAATCAGCCGCGTTTAACTGGACACCTCTGTCACGTGTCAGCTCCCATCGCACCCTCAACGCTCGACTCTTTATATAAATATCTCCCTCTTTATCATTCAGAGGTTGACAGTGGAGAATTCTTTGATACTTTTTCTTACACCATTTCAACTCTCTGCCCGTCGCAACTGCCCATCAAAACCTCTTACTTGATTCACTTATCCTCCACCAGATCTTGCACCAGCCGACTTTGTAATCTATGTCACTGCCCACGTTGCAGGGTCTCGACACGACCCGTGACGGCTCATTACCCCCCACAGATATTGCATGACCGCTGAGTTCTCAGCATTTTTTGTGTCTTGCTCCAGATGTCCAGAATTTTCACTCCGTCTCTCCTGTCCTTTCCAATAATACATTTTGTGCGTGACCTGCTGCAGTCTTAATTTCTCAGGTGCATGTTCTGTTTCCTCAATATTCCGCAAATTCCCCAATCTAGATGTCTAACTTACCCCGCCTCATTTCTCCGTTTCTCCTTCTTCCGCTTTCATGAAATAGCGAAGTCTTCTTCACTGCGCTCTGTAGCAAATTCGGTAAAACATAAGGAATTGGAGAAGAGTACAACCAAAGGCTCAGCACACTCCATTGTCAGACCTTGTGAAACTCCCTGTTGCAGATGGTCAGATCCAAGAGTCGAGCTTATAAACATATGTCAGTGTCATTTAGACTCTGCTTTCTCTCCACACCTGTTCCCCCACAAAGTTCCGCCTTCCCCACAAGTACAAAACAATATGCGCCAACCTCCTCAGCTATTTGCCTTCTTCCTCAATTTACTTCTGTCCGCTCTTTTACAAAGAACCGAATTTTAACCCTTGGCAATCTTTTCTGAACATTCACAATTGCAAACCTAGCTTTTGTTGAAGGCAAGCAGAGTTTATATCGGTTAGGAATCTTTAGAACATTAGCTGTGGGGAGATTTTTTTCAGGGTGGTCTCTCTCAAACTGGAACATGGAAACACTCTGAGTAAACAAGTTCTGGTTTACATCCAAGAGTCGTGCTTATAAATATATGTTAATTTCCTTCAGAGTCTGCTTTCTCTCCGCACCTGTTCTCTCACAAGTACAAAACAATATTCGCCAACTTCCTCTGCCATTTGCTTTCTTCCTCAATTAACCTCTGTGAGCTCGTTAAACCCTTGACAATGTCTTCTAAATATTCATATTTGCAAAGCTGCCTCTCATTGAATGCAAGCACTGATTACACGGATTGGGCATCTCAGAACAGATTTTTTTTTTGTTTCAGTGTGGTGTCTCTTCGACCGGAGCATAGAAACTCCACGTAATCGAGTTCTGGTTCACGTCTCCAATTCACTTCTGCAAGCTGCCAAAGGTATGGCAGTTACGGTGTCAGTTATCACAGAGTGCAGTCGTGTCCGTCCGTTTCTGATGCCCACCAACTGTAAGTCTGAGGCTGCAGTCACATCGGCCGAGATCTCCTGAAGCAGGGGAACAGGCTCTATCTGCCGACTGGCCGACCTGAGTTCACTTTGGAAATGTAAGTGCGTTAACTTCAACAGTCCGCCCGATATCCTTTATGGATTAAACTAAGTAATTAAAGAAATTGCAACTCGTATAAATGTGTTTTGGGAACAATTAACTGATGAGCATTTGACAGCTGCAGTTCGGATTTGCCATTGATGACGTCACAACAGTGAACCACGTGGTGACTTGCGGGGACTTGGTTGGACAAGAACACAGATGTACAGGTCCTGATTGCACTGCAGACAGGGTTCATGGCCCTCAGCACAGGGAGTCAGTCACAAAGAAGGAATAAGTTCCTTAGACCGTCTGTTGCCAATCTTTTTTCTTTTAATTTCTGACGAAGAGATAGTGGGTTTGAAATTCAGACGATATTTAGGTCGGATAGTTTGAAAGAACTTTGGACACTAAGGGGAGAGGTTGGAAAATGGCATCAAAGCTTCTGGCCAATCCGGAACTTCCGGCGTGGTTTCTGAGTGATGGGTTAGTCAGGGTGCGGGGGAAATGGTCATCTGAAGTTTCTGTTCAATATAATCTGACAATGGCCAGTGAACTGCAACCAGCTGCGCTATGGTGGAGCATCTGCGTTGAATAGGATTTAAAATGTTTCCTGATGCAAAATATATAATCCAGGACAGAGTCAATTGATCAGATAGCAACCATGGACGCGCAAAGGGAAGGCGATTCTAACTTGGAGCCATTTTACCCGAGCGCCCTTGACACATCCACGCACCAGCCGCTGAGACTGCATGAAAATAACAGCGTTGTAGAGACACGTGTTCAACAACAAAGGATGCACCTTCTGCAACCCCACCAGATATCCGGGTGTTTATTCAATCACCCATCGAGTGTTGCATTTTGTCAATATCTCAGACACCTCAAACACGTCATCCTAGTATTAATATTCTACTCACGGTCTGGGTCAGAATTTGTTAATTCACTGTGTATTGGTCACCACAATGTGTTATTATATTTCCCAAGACTCCTTGATTACGCTACATTGTTGTTTATTTTACAAACCCGACCGCTAACTCTGCACTTCCCTGTGCCTGGAAAATCCCTTCTCCAAGCCCATGTTTGGACCCCCCCCCCACACCCGCACCTCCCGCGCTGTCCAAATGCAACTTGTGCCTCGGTGACAGCGGTGTGCGTCGGAGGGCGAGAAAGTGGTTCCTGGCAACTGCTGGCTGTAGAAAAGGGCATCGGGGTGGCCACTCCCGTCAAGGTGGGAAGATGTTCGCCCCTCTTCCTCCCTGATTAGGGAGAGAACCTGTGGAATACCGAGTACCGGGTGAAAGGCGAAGTCTTCGGGGTCACTGCAAGTCCGTGTCTTTGCTGTTGACCGGTGATCGGTGGGGGTGCCGATGACATTTTTGCCGGCGGGGGCGGAGAGGGGATGGTTGCGCGCTGCGGCTTATGAGGGGGTGGGGGGAGAGCTGGAGGAGGGTACTTTGGGGTTCTAATATTTAACTCTCGTTCATTCTTTGTGGGCCGAAGGGCCTGCAATGCGCTGTAGGTTTTCTGTGTATCAATGTTTCTATCTCGCAGGGCAAAGTTGAGAGGGCGAATGTTGGTGGAAGCATGAGGGTGGTGAACCCATGAGGGTGACGTCATTGGATGTAGGAGTCTGGATTGAGGTGAGAGAACTCAGCGGCTTCGATACAAAGTGAGTCTCGATCTTCAGTGATATCTCGGAGTGAAGATGCGACACCTGGCAGACAAATGGGGGAGACATGGATAACGGTTGCAAATGCAACCCTCACGCAAACGGCTGGTGTATGTCCCGGGGAAATTCCGTCCACCCGCCAAATCGCGCCTCCCGTGTACGTGGATGCTGTGACGTGCTCCTGAGCAAAATCTCGCACACACACTATCAAACCGCACACCAGGTACTTTCACAGAATACCCTGTACATATCTTACTAGAACCAAGTGTTCAATAGCGATACAATATATATCAAAGAGAAGAAAAGAAAGAAAAGGCGCCAGAACTTATCAGGGTTCAGTGCAAAATCGTTGGAGCACAACCATCGAAGACTGCGGTCCGCTATTCGATCTTCTCCGACCTCCACGACCCGCGCGGCTGGGACCTCCCGCAGTGATCGACCACAGCGCCTCCAGGAGGGTCTGGAGGGATTTATTTCGACGTCAATTTGCCGGATATTTAAATTACCAATTTAAGGGCAAGGCGCATAATATTTCATATTTCCCAGAGGATAGAGAACTACAGAGCAGGTAGAACTCTCTGGTTAAAGTTATGGAGTGCCAAGTCGGCCTTTCTGCCTCAGTAACCGAGGGCCGGTGCTTGTCATCAGGATCGCTCAAAGCCGCTCTTCACAGTAGCAGCTTCAATTGACATCACCACATATTGTCGAGAGAAACTCCGGACGTTTTGAGAAGTAGATGCGTTTCTCAGAATACAGATCCACGAGCAGTGCAAGCCTGACTTCACTAAGTTAAGGAAGCTACCCCTTTGTGAATAAAATGCAGCCGCCGGACACAGTGAGCGAACCAATCTTGGAGCCAGTTACCGGGGGTATGAGTAACATAACACTAAGGGGTAGAAACATAAACCGCTGAAAACACTCAGCAGGTCGGGCAGCATCTGTGAAAGGAGAAGCAGAAGTCGACATTGCGATGCAGGACGGGAAGGCGGGGAACAACAAAGCGGCACTAAAATGTTAAATGAAACGTCACCGGGGCGGGCCGGACATGGGAACGAAGACATTCGTCCAGCAGTTCTGACGGAGGATTTCAACTTGAAATCTTTAATGTTCCTTCTCCACAGGGGCAGTCTGACCGCCTGTGTGTATTCCGGGGTGTCCTTTTTCTTGATATTTCCAACAACCCCAGCGCCTACGTTAACATAAAATTCAGTCAAATGCAATTTATAGGTGAAAGGAAAGATCTCTTCAGGTTACCCGTCCTGATGGGTGACCACTGGGAGATCCCGATTTTTCAGCTCCTCGGCAACAGGGTCTCCCAGTCCTTGCCGGCTCTCACCGCTCTCTGTCTGTAAATCCGTCAACACCGTACACCCCTCTATCTGAACCTCTCCTCCCATTTACCCTTCCCTGTTTCTGAAGCACCCGGCAAGAACTACACATCACCCCATTTCTGTCCCCTACAACCACCCTGTCTCTGTAAACACCTCCATTGCTGTTCCCATCAGAATTTCTGTAACCCTCTCCCGTCCCGAGAACCTTTCCCATCTTTGCAACTGTGTACACTGTTAACGAAAAAATTAAGATTTCCAGGGAGATCTGGACCTTCTGTTGTGAAGTTGTATTTTTTTTACCCGCTTCGTTACTATTTGTGGATGGGACAGAATTACAAGATTGAATCCGTTGTGCTTGGGAAATTCTGTTCTGATTTCAGGAATCATCTACCCAGGGTGGAAGTTGAAGTCCCATGGAAAACAACGTTAAGGTTGAAGTCACTTGTGACGAACAAGGGAATTCCTCAAAGAAGAACATGTATAAATGATAACAAACCCGTCCAGGATGATGACAGGAAGTCGCAATCTTCAGAAAAAGCTGATTTGAACATAACCCATCTTAACAGAAACGACACAGGAAAATATAAATGTACCGTAAGCAATGATTTCACTTGTGACCGCGCTGAGATCTATCTACCTTCAAGTGAACTGTAAGTTTGCAGGTAGATCATTACGTCAAATTGCCTTCCGGATTACTGATTACAGAAACAATGATTACAGATGCTGACACTAGAAGGCGCAATGGGACAAGTTATGGACAGGACAGGAATACGCCACCGAGTCGGTAATCAACGTTGACCGTAGAAATTATACTTGTCAGGTTGAGAACAAAGTAACCATCAAACACAGCGGCCTTTCTGTTGAGATCACAGTGCCGGGCAAGTGAACGTTTTGATCGATATTCCACATCCAACCACCGCTTCAACGTCCGAGTAATTTTATTTTGCAACTTTCACGCTATTCTATTCTGTCTACTTTAATCGTCAGAGAAAAAAAAAGCAGCGTTGTCTGGGACGGTGAAGATGGAGCAGATATACCACAGGGCCTTAAGGGACATATTTATAAGTCAAAGAGCCGGGTTTATTTCAAAACCAATATAGATGCTTATTTAAGTCTACAGCGAATAATGCCTCATGCTTGCCAGAACATTTTGACTCTTTATTTATATAAAAAATGGAGAACCGTGCCGGTTTATCTGCCTCTGTCATAGAAGGCCGTTCTGTACCCGTGCTTGTAAACAGGATTGCCCATCGCTTCTCTTGACACCGGCAGCTTCATTTGGAATCGCCACCGACTGTGCTGTGAACCTGCTGAAGTTTTGAGAAGCAGATCTGTTTCTCAGAGTACAATCCTCCTCGCAGGGTGGACGTGACTTCACTAAGTTAAGGAATCGATCCGTTTCTGAACGAAGTTCAGCTACTGGACATACTGAATGAACCAAATTGAAATCAAATTAAATTAAGCTAGCAGTGAAAAAAGAGACCGACAAAATAAATCCGTAGAATTGTGGCCGGGAACTCCTTTTCATAAACTCAATTTCCTAACTTGGTCTACAGAGCCCAGCTGATGTGGTTGGACTGCAGTAGAAAGGAGTGATGCCATTCCTCTGTCAGTTCTATTGGCAGAGTCCGTGTCTCGTGTCAATGTAAACATCAACTCTTACACTCTCAGAAAAAAACGATACCGTTGTGTTCTGCTGTGACGGTAAAGGCTCAATTCAGATAAAACATGGTGAGAAGATATCTAACCGACCCAATATCTTATAGGTATGCAGGCAGATCATTACATTACTTTACATTCAATATTACCGATCACAGAAACAACATACAATCACTATTTAAGCTGTAGATGGGTCAGGCAAAATCAAGATTCAGACGCAGAGTCCGGTTGTCACAGATACAGTCACTAGTCTGAAATAAACTTGGATCTGCTCAATGGTTTGCAAGGTTGTGCCCGTGACGTGCTGGGACGACTGCGCCACCTGCTGGGTGATTTGCCGCTCGGAGACATTGGTCTTCCCACACGATGTCTGACTGCAGACTCTCAGTGCACTTCCCGGAACACATCCACAGAGGTTTGCCGAGGTATTTCATGACATGCCGGATCTCGTCAGGCTCCTGATGAATTAAAACAGTTCTCGTGCTTTCCACGCAATTACATCTCCACTGTGGCTCCAGGACCGTTCCTCTGAGAGAGTGGCAGCCAGAAATTTAAAGTTCCTGACCCATCCACCTCTGATCCTCTGATGATTATTGGCTCATGGACCTCTGGTTTCTCAAAGGCCGAACATTAATGTGATGATTACGTCGCTTTGTTCGTGACTCTCCCTCCAATGAAAACTATTTAATATCACACATAGAGCTGTATAGTGCGGGAGCAGAGCCTTCGGCAATCGAAAAAAAAAGTAAATTCCATGACCTCTCCATGACCCCGTGGAACTGACGCCGCGCCCCACTCTTCATAACCTGTCATTCATTTGCCATTTAGACCAATACGTCGGTCACGATCGTAATTTGGTCTACAGCTTCTTAGCTGAAATGATTGGACTGCAGTAGAAAGGAATAATTCCATTCCTCTTTCAGTTCTATTGGCACAGCCCGTGTCTCGTGTCAATGTAAACATCAACTATTACACTCTCAGAAAAAAACAACGATACAGTTGTATTCCCCTGTGACTCTAAGGGCTCAATTCAGATAGAGTATGATTAGAACACATCTGACCGTACTGATATTTTGTAGGTAAGCAGATAGATCATTACGTTAGTTTACACTCAATATCACCGATCACAGAAACAGCATACAATCTCTATTTCTGCTGTAGATGGGTCAGGCAACTTGGGGATTCAGCCGCAGCGTCCGGTTGTCAGACATACTGTCACAAGTCTAAAATTAACTTGTTCTGTCCAGTCAGTTCCCAATACTGACTCTAGATGGCGCAGTGGAGCTGACAGCAGACAGGACAGAGTGACACCATCGAGTCAATTGTCAACGTTGCCAGTGGAAATTGTACTTGCCAGGTTCAGAACAACGTAACGGTGAAACGCAGCGGCTTTTCCGTAAAGATCAGCCTGTCACGTAAATAAAAGTTTCTGCCCATATTCCACTTCAATGGACCGCTTAAACGTCCAAGTAATTTTATTTCACAATTTAGCAATTTTCATGTTGTGGTCTTCTATTGACGTCATTCACCAGAGGGATAAAATATATGTAGTCAAGATGGAGCAGAGCTGCAGACATCAAGGAGGGTCTGGAGGGATTCATTTCGAGGTCAATTTGCCGGATATTTAAAATACTAATTTAAGGGCAAGGCGCATAATATTTCATATTTCCCAGAGGATAGAGAACTAAAGAGCAGGTAGAGCTCCCCGGTTAAAATTATGGAGTGCCACGTCGGTCTTTCTGCCTCAGTAACCGCGGGCCGATGCTTGTCATCAGGATCGCTCAAAGCCGCTCTTCACAGTAGCAGCTTCACTTGACATCACCACATATTGTCGAGTGAATCTCCTGACGTTTTGACAAGGAGATGCGTTTCTAAGAATACAGATCCCCGAGCAGTGCAAGCCTGACTTCACTAAGTTAAGGAAGCTACCCCTTTGTGAATAAAATGCAGCCGCCGGACACAGTGAGCGAACCAATCTTGGGGCCAGTTACCGGGGGTATGAGTAACATAACACTAAGGGGTAGAAACATAAACCGCTGAAAACACTCAGCAGGTCGGGCAGCATCTGTGGAAAGAGAAGCAGAAGTCGAGATTGCAATGCAGGACGGGAAGGCGGGGAACAACAAAGCGGAACTAAATTTTTAAATGAACCTTCACCGGAGCGGGAGGGACATGGGGCTGAAGGGATTGGTCCAGCATTTCTGACAGAGGATCTTTGACTTGAAATCTTAAACATTCCTTCTCCACAGAGGCTGCCTGACCATCTGAGTGTATTCCGGGATGTCCTTTTTCTTGATATTTTCAACATCCCCAGCGCCTACGTTGTCATAAAATTCAGTCAAATCCAATTTATAGGCGAAAGGAAAGATCTCTTCAGGTAACCCGTCCTGATGGGTGACCACCGGGAGATCCCAATTTTTCAGGTGATCGAAGCTTAGGTCCGCGGCAACAGGGTCTCCCAGTCCTTGCCGGTTCTCACCGCTCTCTGTCAGTAAATCCATCAAGACAGTACACCCCTCTATCCGAACCTCCCCTCCCCTTTACCCTTCCCTGTTTCTGAAGCACCCGGCAAGCTCTACACATCTCCCCATTTCTGTCCCCCACAACCACCCTGTCTCTGTAAACACCTCCATTGCTGTTCCCATCAGAGTCTCTGTAACCCTCTCCGGTGACGATACCCTTCCCCATCTCCGTAACTGCCGACAATGTTTACGATTCACTTAGGATTCCGGGGAGATGTGGACGTTCTGTTGCGAAGATTTTTTTTTACCCTCTTTGTTACTATTTGTGGATGGGGCATAATTGCAAGATTGAATCCGTTGTGTTTGGGAAATTCTGTTCTGATTTCGGGACTCATCATCCCAGGGTGGAAGTTGAAGTCCCGTGGAAAATAACGTTAAGGTTGAAGTCACTTGTGACGAACAAGGGAATTCCTCAAAGAAGGACATGGATAAATGATGACAAACCCATCCAGGATAATGACAGGAGGTCTCAATCTTCGTAATCTGAATTTAACCCATCTTCACAGAAACGATACAGGAAAATATAAATATACCGTCAACAATGATTTCAGTTGTGACCGCGCTGAGATCTACCTTCAAGTGAACTGTAAGATTGCAGGAAGCTCATTACGTCAAATTGCCTTCCGGATTACTGATTACAGAAAAAATGATTACAGATGCTGACACTAGAGGGCGCAATGGGACAAATGATCAGCAGACAGAACAGGTCTGCACCATCGAGTCATTTATCAGTGTTGATAAATAAGTGGAAATTATACTTCCCAACACAGCAGACTTTTTGTAAAGATCACTTATACGTAAATGATCAATTCATTTTACTTTGCAATTTATGGAGCAGAAACGCAGATACCATGGAAGGTCTGGAGTGATTTATTTAGAAGTCAATTTGACGGAAATTTAATATCTTCATTTAAGCCTGCGGCGAATAATATTCCATGTTTTCAGAGCATGGAGAACTAAAGAGCAGGTAGAACTATTCGGTTCAAATTACGGAGAGCCATGTCGGCTTATCTGCTTCGGTACCCGAGGGACATACAGTGCCCAGGCCCTGTCAGCAGGATCGCTCAAAGCCGTTCTTCACAGTAGCAGCTTCAGTTGACGTCACGACGTATTGTCGAGTGGAACTCCTGACGTTTTGAGAAGGAGATGCGTTTCTCAGAATACAGATCCCCGAGCAGTGCAAGCCTGATCTCACGAAGTTAAGGAAGCTACCCCTTTGTGAATAAAATACAGCCGCCGGACACAGTGAGCGAACCAATCTTGGAGCCAGTTAACCGGGGTATAAGTCACATAACATTAAGGGGCAGAAACAGAATCTGATGGAGACAGTGAGCAGGTAGGGCAGCATCTGTGAAGGGAAAAACAGAAGTCGGCATTGCAATGCAGGACTGGGAGGTGTGGAAACAATAAAGTATTAAATTAACCTTCACCGGAGAGAGAGGGAAATGGGGCCGATGGGACTCGTGCAGCAGTTCTGACAGAGCATCCCCGACTTGAAATATTAACCGTTCCTTATCCACGGAGTCTGCTTGTCTGCCTGAGTGTATTCCGGAATTTCCTTTTACTTTTTGATACTTCCAGCATCGCGAGCGCTTGATTTGTTGTCTCCATGTGTGCACCCGACATCAGATGTTCTGGACACTGCAGGTGCAAAACAAGTCTCTGATCTGATACAACAGGATTAAGCACGTCAAAGGTTGACTGTCGTGAAATGCTTTTCCATTGTTCTTCATATAAATGAATTGAGCTCGGGAAGTGTTGGTTACACAATGCCAGTTTGCTCAGAACCAACTTCATTTACAACAAAGGATGGAGCCGATTGCAGCTGCAGAAATCAGGCCCACAGCAACCTTATTAACCCTTTATAAACGCCCAGAGAGAGAGAGAGAGGACGGAGAGTGAGATTGAACACGGAACTCTTGTGGCTGCGCCACTTCAGAACACGTTGGTCTCTGATTTCCTGTCAGTATTTTGTGTCCGAGTGTCATTTCTTCCTCGAAGAGGCGCAAATTACTGTAAGGACAGGCTGGTTCAGGCAGCAGCTGTGGAGAGAGACGCAGTTTGCTTTTCGGATCTGAGATCCCGAATGAAGGTCCCAGGACCCAAACCATCAGCTGGTTCTCCCACCCAGACGGTAGGCAGTGTTCCACGTGTACTTTAACACACCCGAACCGGACATTCCCTTTCCCCAGCCGCTTTCCGGAACATCTGCAGTGTCTCTGATGCTCTTCCGGCTGCTGGGGCCAGTATTGGGACCCTGTTGATCCGCGGAGGAGAAACTAGATTTGTAAACTGCACGTCGGCTGGATTTGAACAGGAGTCCAGTTACTGCTGAAGACGCGATCACTGGTGTTTCAGTTTGACCCGCTTTCCCTCCCCCAACCTTCCTGAGCTGGTTTCTTGTCATTTCTTGTCTAGTCTTGGTGAAGGGCTTTGGACTGCAACACTGTCCTTCCATGTATTCTGCAAGACTTGTTGAGTCCCTCCAGCATTGTGTGTGTGTAACTACTGGGCGTGTGAAAACAACTCTCAGGTTATTTTCAGAAATGTGTTCGATGATTTACAACGATAGCGGAGGAGTTTGAACCCGCATCACCCAATTGTTGCAACCTACCCGGGTCCCCGACAGTATTCAATCCTTCAGAAGCGACAACATGTTGGAGATTGTCGCTTCTGCAACATCGGTCATGGTGCACCCATGGGTGGGGCCGATGCCCGACAGCTCCCGAGTACCTCCCGACGTGCCTGTGTGTGTGTGTGTGTGTGTGTGTGTGTGTGTGTGTGTGTGTGTGTGTGTGTGTGTGTGTGTGTGTGTGTGTGTGTGCGTGCGCGTGCGTGCGTGCGTGCGTGCGTGCGTGCGTGCGTGTGTGTGTGTGTGTGTGTGAGGTGTGTGTGTGAGCAAGAAGGGAGAGAGAAAACAGGGAATTGTAGACCGGTTATCCTGTCGTCAGTGGTGGGAACGATGTTGGAGTCAATTATTAAAAAGGAAATTACGACACATTTGGATAGCAGTAGAAGGATCAGTCCGAGTCAGCATGGATTTATGAAGGGAAAATCATGCTTGACTAATCTTCTGGAGTTTTTTGATGATGTAACTATGAAAATGGACAAGGGAGAGCCAGTGGATGTAGTGTACCTGGACTTCCAGAAAGCTTTTGATAAAGTCCCACATAGGAGATTAGTGGGCAAAATTAGGGCACATGGTATTGGGGGCAGAGTACTGACATGGATTGAAAATTGGCTGGCTGACAGGAAACAAAGAGTAGTGATTAACGGGTCCCTTTCGGAATGGCAGGCTGTGACCAGTGGGGTACCACAAGGTTTGGTGCTGGGACCGCAGCTGTTTACAATATAGATTGGTGATTTAGATGAAGGGATTAAAAGTAACATTAGCAAATTTGCCGATGAAATAAAGCTGGGTGGCAGTGTGAAATGTCAGGAGGATGTTATGAGAATGCAGAGTGACTTGGACAGATTGGGTGAGTGGGCAAATGTATGGCAGAAACAGTTTAATATGGATAAATGGAAGTTATTGACTTTGGTGGCAAGCACAGGAAGGCAGATTGCTATCTGAACGGTGTCAAGTTATGAGAAGGGGAAGAACAACGAGATCTCGGTGTTCTTGTACATCAGTCAATGAAAGCAAACATGCAGGTACAGCAGGCAGTGAAGAAAGCTAATGGCATGTTGGCCTTTATAACAAGAGGAATTGAGAATAGGAGTTAAGAGCTCCTTCTGTAGCTGTACAGGGCCCTGGTGATACCCCACCTGGAGTTTTGTGTGCAGTTTTGGTCTCCAAATGTGAGGAAGGACATTCTTGCTATTGAGGGAGTGGAGCGTAGGTTCACGAGGTTAATTCCCGGAATGGCGGGACTGTCACATGTTGAAAGATTGGAGCGACTGGGCTTGTATACACTGGAATTTAGAAGGATGAGAGGGGATCTGATTGAGACATACAAGATTATTAAGGGAGTGGACACGCTGGAGGCAGGAAGCATGTTCCCGCTGATGGGTGAGTCCAGAACTAAAGGCCGCAGTTTAAGAATAAGGGTTAGGCCATTTAGAATAGAGATGCGGAAAAACGTTTTCACCCAGAGAGTGGTGGATCTGTGGAATGCTCTGCCCCAGAGGGCAGTGGAGACCAGTTCTATGGATGCATTCAAGAGAGAGTTAGATAGAGCTCTTATAGATAGCAGGGTCATGGGATATGGGGAGAGGGCAGGAACGGGGTACTGATTGTGTATGATCAGCCATGATCACAGTGAAAGGCGGTTCTGGCTAGAACGGCCGAATGGCCTACTCCTGTACCTGCTGTCTCTTGTCTATTGTCTATTGACTTGGTTTTGATACGTGACTGGGACAGAACTCGTCCGCCTTTCCTACCATACTTCTTGCATTGAACTATCTGCGGCCCAGGGCTTTCGTCCAACTGTGCTCAATTATTTGACGCTTGAACTTGTCTAATGTCTGAACAATATCTGTCTCCCCAAGCTCTCCACTATCAGTTCTGGCACTCCGGATTATATCCTCCTCCCACTCCGTTTTCAACCCCCAGCTCCCTCCCGTACACCACAAGCAAACGTTCCCACGAGGCTATTAGTCCCCTTCAGTTCATTGCAAACCATCTTTTTTTGTGCAGGTTTCAAATTCCCAGGGGCAGGGTCCCATCACCGCTCGCTCTCACACTCGCTGTAAGAAGCAATGACACCGAATAACCATGCGGCTTAGAAAGGAGAATGTCTCAGACTGATTTATTTAAAGGAATCGTGAAACGTGCGGAAAGTTGGGCAGCAGCTGTGACAATAGCCTTGCATCTCATTCTATATTCCATCCCATCCTGGAGTCTATTGCTTTCTGCTGAAAACAGAGATAGTTAAAGATAAACTCATGTGAACTTTGCTCACAGCTGAACGTGAGCGGGGAAAGTGGAGCCGGTTGGACCGGATCTCAGCGGAGAGGCCGCATCCTGTTCTGCGGAATGCCTGCCTGTTGGAACCCGTCCTACATACAGGGCCGATGCTCACACACAGACACGGCGCTCCGAGATTCACAGAAAAACAACCCGCACGTCCTAATCATGGGGAAGATCTGCTGATGCTGAAACACGAAGGATCACACACAGAACTCCGAAAGAACTCAGCAGGCCAGGCAGCAGATATGGAAAAGGGTAAATGGTCGACCTTTCGGGCCCAGACCCTTCATTAGGAACTAACCCTATCTCTAACCCATAACTCCAAATACAGCCAAATGTCCCTCGGCTCACTGGTTGGACTGAAGACAACAACCTGAAAATATACCCACACAGAAACATAATATTGTTATTATATTTTCCGGATCTTTATTTCCAGCCAGACTGTTGTCTGCAGTGGGAGCAGTGATCAGGAATTCAGAGGCCCAGTTTGAAGCTTCTACTCGACGTGATGGTATTTGTATCCCTGCGGGCCTGTTTCCACGTGGAGATGTTCACACCTGGAGTCCCGCCCCATGGGAGGGAGAGTGATGTTTATCTGGTCCAATCGGAAGCGGACTGTCGGAGCAGACGGGCAACGGGGCGGGAGAGTGATAGGAACACTGGCGAATCGGAGGGTGAACGCTGGAGGACCGCCAGAAGCGCGCCCCAGCCAATCACAGAGGGGGGGCGGGACGTATGCGCGGGTGTTTGCCCCTCTCCAAGATGGCGGAGGTTTGCCGCGGGTTTGGAGGGAGCGGTAAAGGCCAAGCACACTGCAGATGTTGGCGCCCAAGCAACAGGTACAAACAAAGCTGGAGGAACTCAGCATCCGCGGGAACGGGCAGTCAACGTTTCGGGTCGAGACCCTCTGTCTGGAGGGTTCCCCGAACAAAGGTGGCGCTGGGTCGGCCCCACGTGACCCGGTCGCGTTTCCGCTTCCGGGCGGAGGGACATCGAAGAGGTGAGGGTGAGTGAGAGAAGGAGGCAAGTGGTTGGGGGGAGTGAGTGATGGATGGAGGGAGGGAGAGGAGAGAATTTAAAAACGCAAACACGGAAGGGTCTCGGCCTGAGATGCCGACAGTGCTACTCCCTATATATGCTGCCTGGCCTGCTGTGTTCCACCAGTGTGTGTGTGTGTGTTGAGGGGAGGGAATAATGGAGTGAGGGAGAGGAGGGAATGATGGAGTGAGGGAGAGGAGGGGAGAGAATGATGGAGTGAGGGAGAGGAGGGGAGAGAATGATGGAGTGAGGGAGAGGAGGGAATGATGGAGTGAGGGAGAGGAGGGGAGAGAATGATGCAGTGAGGGAGAGGAGGGGAGAGAATGATGGAGTGAGGGAGAGGAGGGGAGAGAATGATGGAGTGAGGGAGACGAGGTGGAGGGAATGTTGGAGTGAGGGAGGGGAGAGAATGAGGGAGAGGAAGGAAGGGAATGACAGAGTGAAGGAGAGGAGGGGAGGGAATGATAGAGTGGGGAGGGAATGTGGGAGAGGAAGGGAGGGAATGATGGAGTGAGGGAGAGGAGGATAGAGTGAGGGACAGGAGGGAAGAAAGGAGAGAAGGAGAGAGCAATGAGGGATAGCAGCGGGAAAAGGGAGGAGGGAGGGAGTAGTGAGGGACAGGAGGGAAGAAAGGAGTGAAGGAGAGAGCAAGAGGGATAGCAGCGGGAAAAGGGAGAAGGGACGGAGTAGTGAGGAAGGAGGAAAGGAGAGGACTGAGGGTGAGGTGAGGAGGGAGTGAACAAGAAAGGAGGGCGCCTGGAAAAAGCAGGCAGTTTTATGACCCGGCGGGGCTATCAGGGTGCGAGGGCAGGGCGGCCAGTTTTGAGAGAGATTGAGGAGTGAGTGTCAGTTTTGGCGACGAAGTGCCTCGAGTGAGTGAAGCACAAGGGGAGGGTTTCCCAGGGCCACTGGGTTGGGGAGAGGTGGTTATGGAAGCCCAGAGGGTTCGAATCATCTCAAGGGCTCAATAAGGGTGGAGGGACATGGGCTGTTTGGATTTTTCAGCTTAAGGGGCAAATGGCCTCCTCCTCTGTCTCTCTCTTCCCCCACAGATGCTGTCGGTGACTCGGCTGTGGAGCTGCTTCCGCCCTCCCCTCCTCTCCCCTTTGTCCGCCTCCTCTGCGGTGCGCCACCTGAACCCCCCCCCCCCAACAGGTAAGCCTCCGGCCACCCTCTCCTCCCGTTCCACCCCCTCCCCCACCCCCGCCACCACTCTTCTCAGAGTTCGGAAGTCAAGTGTGTTTGACCTCAGCTTTATCAAAGTCTGGTTAGGCCACGCCTGGAAAATTGTGGACAGCTCTGGCCGTCCCTCTACAGGAAGGATGTTGAGGCTTTGGAGAGGGGGCAGAAGAGATTCACCAGGACGCTGCCCGGTTTAGAGGGCATGTGCTGTCACGAGAAACTGGACAAACATGGGTTGTTTTCTCTGGAGGCCGAGGGGAGATCTGGGAGAGTTTTACAGGATTATGAGAGTGGACAGGGGGTATCTGTTTCCCAGGGTTGACATGTCTAGTACCAGAGGGCAGCACTGAAGGGGAGAGGAGGGGTGTGAGGGGTAAGTTTTTCACTCAGAGACTGGAGGATGCCTGGTCCGGTGAGAGAGGCGTCAGAGGCTTTTAAGAGACCTTTGGAGAGGCAGATGGATGTGAGGGAGATGGAGGGATTTGGACACCGGGTAGACAGGAGGGATGAGCTCAGCCGGCCACTTGATGACGAATTTAATCTGTCGCGCACAACACTGTGGACCAAAGGGACTGTGCCGGGGCCGAACGGGCCTGTGTCTGACGAGGAGGTGCTGAGCGAGCCGGCTGTGTTCTGCGCAAACCTTCGCCGCCGACCCGGGTACCGTCTGCCATCGGGCCAGCCCGCCCGCCCGGGTCACCTCAACACGCCGCGGGTAGCAGAGGTCCCGCCGGAACTCCGCCGGTCACAGGCCGCGTGGCGCTGGGGCAGGGTGAGGCCGTTCAGCCCATCGAGTCTGCTCCGCCATTCCGACGCAGCCAATCCCAGATCCAGCTCACCTGCCTTCCCGCCTTGACCAATCAGTAAACATACCGATTTTTGCTTTTAGTATACCCACGGACCCGCAGTCCGTGGCCGAGCGTTCCACAGATTCACCGCTCTCTGGCGCAAAAAGTTCCTCCTTCACCTCTGTCCTAAAGGGGAGCCCCTCAATTTTGAGGCTGTGACCTCTAGTTCTGGATACCCCCCCCCCCCACCATAGGGAACATCCTCTCCAATGCCCACCTGAAACCAGTCCTTTCAACGTTCGGTAGTTTCCCCCCCCCGTCGCCACCCCGCATTCGTCTAAATTCCAGTGAGTCCAGGCCCAAAGCTGCCAAACGCTGCTCGTATATTAACCCCTTCGTTCCCGGAATCATCCTCGCACACCTCCTCTGGACTCTGTCCAACGACAACACATCTTTTCTGAGACGCAGGGCCCAGAACTGTTGACAATACTGCAAGTGTGGCTGACTAGTGTCTTATAAAGGCTCAGTATTATCTGTCCGCTTTTATATTCTATTCCCTTTGAAATGACCAGTGGGGTACCGCAAGGCTCGGTGCTGGGGCCGCAGCTATTTACGATATACATTAATGATTTAGATGAAGGGGTTAAAAGTAACATTAGCAAATTTGCCGATGACACAAAGCTGGGTGGCAGTGTGAAATGTCAGGAGGATGTTAGGAGAATGCAGGGTGACTTGGACAGATTGGGTGGGTGGGAAGATGCAGTTTAGTGTGGATAAATGTGAGGTTATCCACTTTGGTGGCAAGAACAGGAAGGCAGATTACTATCTAAATGGTGTCAGGTTAGGAAAAGGGGAAGTACAACGAGATCTCGGTGTCCTTGTTTATCAGTCACGGACAGTTAGCATGCAGGTACAGCAGGCAGTGAAGAAAGCTAATGGCATGTTGGCCTTCATAACAAGACGGGTTGGGTATAGAGGCAAAGAGGTCCTTCCGCAGTTATACAGGGCCCTGGTGAGACCCCACCTGGAGTATTGTGTGAAGTTTTGGTCTCCAACTTTGAGGAAGGACATTCTTGCTATTGAGGGAGTGGAGCGTAGGTTCACGGGACTGTCATATGTTGAAAGATTGGAGAGACAGGGCTTGTATACACTGGAATTTAGAAGGATAAGAGGGGATCCGATTGAGCATATAAGATTATTAACTGATTGGACATGCTAGAGGCAGGAAAAATGTTCCGGATGTTGGGGGAGTCTAGAACCAGAGGCCACAGTTTAAGAATAAGGGGTAGGCCATTTAGAACGGAGTTGAGGAAAAACTTTTTCACCCAGAGAGTGGTGGATATGTGGAATGCTCTGCCCCAGAAGGCAGTGGAGGCCAATTCTCTGGATGCTTTCAAAAAAGATAGAGCTCTTAAAGATAGCGGGGTCCAGGGATATGGGGAGAGGGCAGGAACGGGGTACTGATTGTGGATGATCAGCCAGGATTACATTGAATGGCGGTGCTGGTTCAAAGGGCTGAATGGCCGACTCCTGCACCTATAGTCTATTGTTTAAATAAGCGCCAGCATTGCATTTGCCTTCTTTCCCACAGACTCAGCCTCAGAATTAACCTTCCAGGAGTCCTGCACGAGGTCTCCCAAGTCGCTCTGCACCTCTTAATATTCGAACCTTCTCCCCGGTGAGAGAATAGTCCGCACTCTTGTTCCTTTTTACCAAAATACTGTATTCCATCTGCCACTTTTTTGCCCAGTCTTCCAATTTGTCTAAGTCCTTCTGCAATCGCGTTGCTTCCTCGGCACTACCTATCTCTCCGCCCCCCTTCGTATCATCCGCAAACTTTGCCACAAAGCCGTCAATTCCAGACCTCCACCTTGAATAAGTCCCATCCACCACGACCCTCCGTCTCCCGCGGGCAAGCCGGTCCTGAATCCAAACAGGCAACTGTCCGTCGATCCCTCGCACCGCAGGCGTCTCGAACAGGCTCCCGGGAGCACTCCGACAGGCCGCTTCGCTGTCTGGGGTGGAGGGGCTACTGCACTGGGCCGGAGGAGACTGCAGAGGGTTGTAAATCTGGTCAGCTCCATCTTGGGTCCTAGCCTACAAAGTACCCAGGACATCCTCAGGGAGCGGTGTCTCAGAGAGGCGGCGTCTGTTATCAAGGATCCCCAGCACCCAGGGCATGCCCTTTTCTCACTGTTACCATCAAGGAGGGGGTACAGGAGCCTGAAGGCACACACTCAGTGATTCAGGAACAGCTTCCTCCCCTCTGCCATCCGATTCCGAAATGGACACTGAACCCTTGGCCACTACCTCGCTTTTTAATAAATATATTATTTCTGCTTTTTGCACGGATTTTTAATCTATCCAATACACTGTAATTGATTTAAGAACATAACATAAGAAACAGGGGCAGGAGTAGGCCATCCGGCCCATCGATCCTGTTCAGTCATTCAATGAGATGATGGCCGATCTGTCCGTAAACTCAGCTCCATCGACCTGCCTTTTCCCCAGAACCCTTAATTACTTTGCTGTGTAAAAACCTACCTAACTGTTTCTTAAGCATATTTAGTGAGGAAGCCTCAGCTGCTTCCCTGGGCAGAGAATTCCACAGATTCACCACTCTCTGGGAAAAACAATTTCTCCCCATCTCCGTCCTAAATCTTCTCCCCTGAATCTTGAGGCAATGTCCCCTAGTTCGAGTCTCACCCACCAATGGAAACAACTTCCCTACATCTATCTTATCTGTCCCTTTCAAAATTTTGTCTGTTTCTATAAGATCCCCTCTCATTCTTCTGAACTCCAGAGAGTACAGTCCCAGGTGACTCAATCTCTCCTCATAGGTTAACCCCTTCATCCCTGGAATCAGCCCGGTGAACCTCCTCTGCACTGCCTCCAAAGCCAGTATATCCTTCCTCAAGTACGGAGACCGGAACTGCACACAGTACTCCCGGTGCGGCCTCACCAGTACCCTGTATAGTTACAGCATGACCTCCCTGCTCTTGAATTCGACCCCTCCAGCAACGAAGGAGAGCGTCCTATTTTCCTTCTTGATAGCCTGCTGCCCCTGCAAACCGACCTTTTGCGATTCCTCACAATCCCGGAATCATTTTCCTGACTTGGCCTCCGCCGCACTCCGTGGCCGAGCATTCCACAGATTCGCCGCTCTTTGGCGAAAAGAATTCATCCTTAACCTCTGTCCTAAAGGGGCGCCCTTAAACTCTGAGGCTGTACCCACTAGTTCTGGATACCCCTCCCCCCCCCACCACACCATAGGGAGCATCCTCTCCAATGCCCACCTTAAACCAGTCCTATCAACGTTCGGTAGTTTAAATGAGAACCACCGCCCCCCCCCCCCGCCACCTCGCATTCGTCTAAATTCCAGTGAGACCAGGCCCAAAGCTGCCAAACGCTCCTCGTATATTAACCCCTTCGTTCCCGGAATCATCCTCGCACACCTCCTCAGGACTCTGTCCAACGACAACACATCCTTTCTGAGATGCAGGGCCCAGAACTGTTGACAATACTGCAAGTGCGGCTGACTAGTGTCTTATAAAGGCTCAGTATTATCTGTCCGCTTTTATATTCTATTCCCTTTGAAATGACCAGTGGGGTACCGCAAGGCTCGGTGCTGGGGCCGCAGCTATTTACGAGATACATTAATGATTTAGATGAAGGGGTTAAAAGTAACATTAGCAAATTTGCCGATGACACAAAGCTGGGTGGCAGTGTGAAATGTCAGGAGGATGTTAGGAGAATGCAGGGTGACTTGGACAGGTTGGGTGGGTGGGAAGATGCAGTTTACTGTGGATAAATGTGAGGTTATCCACTTTGGTGGCAAGAACAGGAAGGCAGATTACTATCTAAATGGTGTCAAGTTAGGAAGAGAGATCTAGGTGTTCTTGTACATCAGTCACTGAAAGTAAGCATGCAGGTACAGCAGGCAGTGAAGAAAGCTAATGGCATGTTGGCCTTTATAACAAGAGGAATTGAGTACAGGAGTAAAGAGGTCCTTCTGTAGTTGTACAGGGCCCTGGTGAGACCCCACCTGGAGTATTGTGTGCAGTTTTGGTCTCCAAATTTGAGGAAGGACATTCTTGCTATTGAGGGAGTGCAGCATAGGTTCAGGAGGTTAATTTCCGGGATGGCGGGACTGTTTATGTTGAAAGATTGGAGCGACTAGGCCTGTATACACTGGAATTTAGAAGGATGAGAGGGGATCTGATTGAAACATATAAGATTATTAAGGGATTGAACACACTGGAGGCAGGAAACATGTTCCCGCTGATGGGTGAGAACCAGAGGCCACAGTTTAAGAATAAGGGGTAGGCCATTTAGAACTGAGTTGAGGAAAAACGTTTTCACCCAGAGAGTGGTGGATACCTGGAATGCTCTGCCCCAGAAGGCAGTGGAGGCCAAGTCTCTGGATGCTTTCAAGAGAGAGTTCGATAGAGCTCTTATAGATAGCGGGGTTAAGGGATATGGGGAGAGGGCAGGAACGGGGTACTGATTGTGGATGATCAGCCATGATCACAGAGAATGGTGGTGCTGGCTAGAAGGGCCGAATGGCCTACTCCTGCACCTATTGAGAGCGGGTCAAGGAGACTTGGGGAGGGAAGAGAGAGACTGAGGAGAAAGAGAGAGGTTGGCCGGGGGGAGAGACGGAGGAGTGAGCGGGTGGGGTCTGGAGGTCGCGGGAGGTGGTGAGGAATTGCGGGGAGGGTGGGGGTGATTGTCACTGGGTGGGGAGCACAGGGAGGGGAGGGGAATCCTGACAAACACCCGCCCCCCCCCCGGTTCCTTCTCGATGGGGCGCCGGACGGCCGAGGACCCCCGGGAGGGCAAGGAGGAGGCTGGGAGCCATTCGAAATGGGTTTGTTCGTTCTGGAACAAGACGGGAGAGGGGGAGCCCCAGCCAATGTGCCCCCAGACACTCTGTCATTCCCTCAACCCCCCTCCCGCTATTTGCCCCCTCCAGCGGATGAACACTCCCCCCTCGTCGGGAAGGGAAGGGGAGAGTGCGAAGTGAGTAAGGAGTGGAGGAGAGAGGGAGGAGGTGGGATTTGAGGGAAATGGGGTGAGGGGGATAGGGAGGGGAGAGTGGGAAATGAGTAAGCAGTTGGGGAAGACGGCGGGAGATTGCGTGAAGGGGATTGGGATGCAGAGGAGGCCAGGAAGAGGGAGGGGACAGTCGGAAATGAGTGAGTGGAGTGAAGAGGGAGGAAGTGGAATTTATGGGACATGGGGTGAAGCGATAGAGAGGAAGAGGCGGACAGAGATGGAGCGGAGTCGGAAATGAGTGAAGAGCTCCATCTTGGGTCCAAGCCTACAAAGTACCCAGGACATCCTCAGGGAGCGGTGTCTCAGAGAGGCAGCGTCTGTTATTAAGGACCCCCAGCATCCAGGGCATGCCCTTTTCTTACTGTTACCATCAGGGAGGGGGTACAGGAGCCTGAAGACACACACTCAGTGATTCAGGAACAGCTTCCTCCCCTCTGCCATCCGATTCCGAAATGGACACTGAACCCTTGGCCACTACCTCGCTTTTTAATAAATATATTATTTCTGCTTTTTGCACGGATGTTTAATCTATCCAATACACTGTAATTGATTTAAGAACATAACATAAGAAATAGGGGCAGGAGTAGGCCATCCCGCCCATCGATCCTGTTCAGTCATTCAATGAGATGATGGCCGATCTGTCCGTAAACTCAGCTCCATCGACCTGCCTTTTCCCCAGAACCCTTAATTACTTTGCTGTGTAAAAACCTACCTAACTGTTTCTTAAGTATATTTAGTGAGGAAGCCTCAGCTGCTTCCCTGGGCAGAGAATTCCACAGATTCACCACTCTCTGGGAAAAACAGTTTCTCCCCATCTCCGTCCTAAATCTTCTCCCCTGAATCTTGAGGCAATGTCCCCTAGTTCGAGTCTCACCCACCAATGGAAACAACTTCCCTACATCTATCTTATCTGTCCCTTTCAAAATTTTGTCTGTTTCTATAAGATCCCCTCTTATTCTTCTGAACTCCAGAGAGTACATTCCCAGGTGACTCAATCTCTCCTTATAGGTTAACTCCTTCATCCCTGGAATCAGCCCGGTGAGCCTCCACTGCACTGCCTCCAAAGCCAGTATATCCTTCCTCAAGTACGGAGACCGGAACTGCACACTGAACTCCCGGTTCGGCCTCACCAGTACCCTGTACAGTTACAGCATGACCTCCCTGCTCTTGAATTCGACCCCTCCAGCAACGAAGGCCAGCGTCCTATTTTCCTTCTTGATAGCCTGCTGCCCCTGCAAACCGACCTTTTGCGATTGCCCACAATCCCGGAATCATTTTCCTGACTTGCTCCGCAAAGAGCCAAGCTGGCAGTCCACAATTAGGCCAAGGGTTTCCAAGTGCCCGTAAATCCTATTGCTGAGAATTCTGTCCGGCTGCTGATGGGACAGTCGCCACTCTCTAGTTCCCAGGATGATCCCGGTCCCCTTCCTTACCGGCGAATCACCCATCAGTCCTCCGGGACCTCGCCTGCCCGCTCACCTCCGTTCAGGGCCCCAGACAGTCCTTTCCAGGTGTCCCCCTGACCCCCGACACTCCCCACCGTTCACTGTGCGTGTCCTACCCTTGTACGCCGAGATGCCCCTTCCCTCTACACTCCCCACCGTTCATTCTGCGTGTCCTACCCTCGTACCCCGAGGTCCCCCTGACCCCCAACCCTCCCCACCGTTCACTGTGCGTGTCCTACCCTCGTACACCGAGGTCCCCCTGTCCCTCGACACTCCCCACCGTTCACTGTGCGTGTCCTACCCTCGTACCCCAAGGTCCCCCGTCCCTCTACACTCCCCACCGTTCATGGTGCGTGTCCTACCCTCGTACCCCGAGGTCCCCCGTCCCTCTACACTCCCCACCGTTCATGGTGCGTGTCCTACCCTCGTACCCCGAGGTCCCCCGTCCCTCGACACTCCTCACCGTTCACTGTGCGTGTCCTACCCTCGTACCCCGAGGTCCCCCGTCCCTCGACACTCCTCACCGTTCACAGTGCGTGTCCTACCCTCCCGCCAAGACCAAATACGGCCCGCTGAAGGATGAGGACCGTATCTTCACCAACCTGTATGGCAGGCACGACTGGAGGTGAGAGGAATTCAGAGGCGATCCCTAACCGAGGGGAGATGGTCGCAGGCTCATGGAGGGAGGTGTCCTCTCACTGTGAGGGGAGGAAAACGGGGACGCTCTCTCACAGGGATAATATCAGGGTGACGCTTCCAGACAGTGGAAGGGAAAATGCAGGCACTCCACTGGGGGGAGGGGGGATGGAATTTGTGGACATTCCCTCATTCAGGGTTTGGGATATTTGTGTACGTTCCCTCATTCAGGGGTTGGGGTATTTGTGGACGTCCCCTAATTCAGGGATTGGGGAGATAGTGTACGTTCTCTAATTCAAGGGTTGGGGAATTTGTGGACGTCCCCTGACAGAGGGGTTGGGGAATTTGTGGACGTCCCCTGACAGAGAGGTTGGGGTATTTGTGGATGTCCCGAAATAGAGGGGTTGGGGAATTTGTGGACGTCCCCTGACAGAGGGGTTGGGGAAATTGTGGATGTCCTGAAATAGAGGGGTTGGGGAATTTGTGGACGTCCCCTGACAGAGGAGTTGGGGTATTTGTGGATGTCCTGAAATAGAGGGTTTGGGGAATTTGTGGACGTCCCCTAATTCAGGGGTGGGGTATTTGCGGATGTCCCCTAATTTAGGGGTTGGGGTATTTGTGGATGTCCCCTAATTTAGGGGTTGGGGTATTTGTGGACATTCCCTCATTCAGGGGTTGAGGTATTTGTGGACGTCTCCTAATTCAGGGGTTGGGGTATTTGCGGACGTCCCCTGTTTGAGTAATGGATCTTTCTGGGTGCTCATTTTTTAAGGGCGGGGGAACTTGTGATGCCCCCGTACTTAACGGGAGGGGGTGTCTTTTCTGAAGCCCCCAAGGCGAAGGGTTATCAATTCTGAGTTGCCTCCATCTGGGACGTGAACGTCAGCACTCCCTGATCTGCCAGGGAAATTCGGACGCTCCATAACTCACAGGAAATTGGGGACACTCCCTCGCTATCAGGGTGATAACAGGACATAAATCTTTTTCAATCCCCCTCACTCTTTTCCCCTTCTTCCCGCTCCCCTCCACTCTTGTCCCCCCTGGCTGAAGGGAGCGCTACGGCGGGGCGACTGGTACAAGACGAAGGAGATCCTGCTGAAGGGGACGGACTGGATCCTCGGGGAGGTGAAGACGTCCGGGCTGAGGGGTCGCGGAGCGGCCGGGATTCAGACCGGCATGAAGTGACTCTTCATGAACAAGCCTTCAGATGGCAGGTGAGGAGGGAGCTTCACTCTGTGTCTGACCCCGGGAGTGTGTGATGGGACGGTGTGGAAGGAGATTCACTCTGTGTCTGACCCCGGGAGTGTGTGATGGGACGGTGTGCAGGGAGATTCACTCTGTGTCTGACCCCGGGAGTGTGTGATCGGACGGTGTGGAGGGAGATTCAGATCTGTGTCTGACCCCGGGAGTGTGTGATGGGACGGTGTGGAGGGAGATTCACTCTGTGTCTGACCCCGGGAGAGTGTGATGGGATGGTGTGGAGGGAGATTCACTCTGTGTCTGACCCCGGGAGTGTGTGGTGGGACGGTGTGGAGGGAGATTCACTCTGTGTCTGACCCCGGGAGTGTGTGATGGGACGGTGTGGAGGGAGATTCACTCTGTGTCTGACCCCGGGATTGTGTGATGGGACGGTGTGGAGGGAGATTCACTCTGTGTCTGACCCCGGGAGTGTGTGATGGGACGGTGTGGAGGGAGATTCACTCTGAGTCTGACCCCGGGAGAGTGTGATGGGACGGTGTGGAGGGAGATTCATTCTCTGTCTGAACCCGGGAGTGTGTGATGGGACGGTGCGGAGGGAGATTCACTCTGTCTGAACCCGGGAGTGTGTGATGGGACGGTGTGGAGTGAGATTCACTCTGTGTCTGACCCCGGGAGAGTGTGATGGGACGGTGTGGAGGGAGATTCACTCTCTGTCTGACCCCGGGAGTGTGTGATGGGACGGTGTGGAGGGAGATTCACTCTGAGTCTGTCCCCGGGAGAGTGTGATGGGACGGTGTGGAGGGAGATTCACTCTCTGTCTGACCCCGGGATTGTGTGATGGGACGGTGCGGAGGGAAAATCACTCTGTGTCTGACCCGGGGATTGTTTGATGGGACGGTGTGGAGGGAGATTCACTCTGAGTCTGACCCCGGGAGAGTGTGATGGGACGGTGTGGAGGGAGATTCACTCTGTGTCAGACCCCGGGAGTGTGTGATGGGACGGTGAGGAGGGTGATTTACTCTGTGTCTGACCCCGGGAGTGTGTGACGGGACGGTGTGGAAGGAGATTCACTCTGAGTCTGACCCCGGGAGAGTGTGATGGGACGGTGTGGAGGGAGATTCACTCTGTGTCAGACCCCGGGAGTGTGTGATGGGACGGTGAGGAGGGTGATTCACTCTGTGTCTGACCCTGGGAGTGTGTGACGGGACGGTGTGGAGGGTGATTCACTCTGTGTCTGACGCCGGTTTTCCACCCCCTTCAGACTCTTACTCGGGACCTCAGTGGATTCACGTCGATTTTAACTGCGGGGGTCAATTTGCCAGAAATGGGCTTTGGTGGAGATGAGATCCGGGGCTCCAAGACTCTGCTTGTCCAACCTCCCTCAGCCTGGAGCTGAGTCGCTACTGTGTCAGTGTGAGGAGCTCCGACCCACTGTTGCAGTGCACAGGGTGTGGAGTGCAATAGAAACTTCAAATAAAACTCGATTCCGACACAAGACAGGAAGATCAGTGGTTTATTGATTTTTATGAGATATATCAATGAAACAATGTGTGAGCTGCTAACGTGCGGTAATAAATAATCTGCTGACAGTCACACACAATTAACTGACCGGCGACAAGGGGTGACCGGTTGAATAATAACCAGTCCCGTTGCTCACCGTCACTCTGCATCGGGGAACTGATTATAAAATTATAAAACTGATTATAAAATCACACTTCGGGGCCGTGTCCGGGATCGCTGCAGATCCAGGGTCACTGCCGAGGGATTTGTCCATTTAACATCATTATATCGGCCAGGCTGCCGAATGCACCGTCCTCAGCAAAGGGGGCAAAAGGATTCTCTCCCGGGACCATCCCCCCCACCCCGGGACACCGGTGTCCCAGACTGAGCCCCGGACCCCGGGCTCTTCCTGTCCGGGTAATTCCCCGGGGAGTCACGTGGGGAGTCTCCAACACGCACTTCCGGCGGAAGCTGCCCCGCCGGACAACAGGCGGAAACACGTCACTGCGGGACCGCTGCGAGCGACGCACACAGCGCGAGGCCCGAGCCGGTTCCGTTAAAACCGTTGGGAATCAGCCCCGGCGCGCGGCCGTTAAAGGTAAGGGCGGGAGTTAAAGGGGAGGGCGGGGAGTCGGCCAAATGTCCCCATCCCGCGGGCGGGGATGTTCACACATTCAGATCCACCATCAGTCCGGGTCTGGGTTCCTGTAGAGATCTCAGTTCCTTCATCCCGGTCTCACTGAACCGATTCCCCACATTCAGATGTTCACAGATCCACCATCAGTCCGGGTCTGGGTTCCTGTAGAGATCTCAGTTCCTTCATCCCGGTCTCACTGAACCGATTCACCACATTCAGATGTTCACAGATCCACCATCAGTCCGGGTCTGGGTTCCTGTAGAGATCTCAGTTCCTTCATCCCGGTCTCACTGAACCGATTCACCACATTCAGATGTTCACAGATCCACTCTCAGTCCGGGTCTGGGTTCCTGTAGAGATCTCAGTTCCTTCATCCCGGTCTCACTGAACCGATTCCCCACATTCAGATGTTCACAGATCCACCATCAGTCCGGGTCTGGGTTCCTGTAGAGATCTCAGTTCCTTCATCCCGGTCTCACTGAACCGATTCCCCACATTCAGATGTTCACAGATCCACTCTCAGTCCGGGTCTGACTCCCTGTAGAGATCTCAGTTCCTTCATCCCGGTCTCACTGAACCGATTCACCACATTCAGATGTTCACAGATCCACCATCAGTCCGGGTCTGGGTTCCTGTAGAGATCTCAGTTCCTTCATCCCGGTCTCACTGAACCGATTCACCACATTCAGATGTTCACAGATCCACTCTCAGTCCGGGTCTGGGTTCCTGTAGAGATCTCAGTTCCTTCATCCCGGTCTCACTGAACCGATTCCCCACATTCAGATGTTCACAGATCCACCATCAGTCCGGGTCTGGGTTCCTGTAGAGATCTCAGTTCCTTCATCCCGGTCTCACTGAACCGATTCCCCACATTCAGATGTTCACAGATCCACTCTCAGTCCGGGTCTGGGTTCCTGTAGAGATCTCAGTTCCTTCATCCCGGTCTCACTGAACCGATTCACCACATTCAGATGTTCACAGATCCACCATCAGTCCGGGTCTGGGTTCCTGTAGAGATCTCAGTTCCTTCATCCCGGTCTCACTGAACCGATTCCCCACATTCAGATGTTCACAGATCCACCATCAGTCCGGGTCTGGGTTCCTGTAGAGATCTCAGTTCCTTCATCCCGGTCTCACTGAACCGATTCCCCACATTCAGATGTTCACAGATCCACCATCAGTCCGGGTCTGGGTTCCTGTAGAGATCTCAGTTCCTTCATCCCGGTCTCACTGAACCGATTCACCACATTCAGATGTTCACAGATCCACCATCAGTCCGGGTCTGGGTTCCTGTAGAGATCTCAGTTCCTTCATCCCGGTCTCACTGAACCGATTCACCACATTCAGATGTTCACAGATCCACTCTCAGTCCGGGTCTGGGTTCCTGTAGAGATCTCAGTTCCTTCATCCCGGTCTCACTGAACCGATTCCCCACATTCAGATGTTCACAGATCCACCATCAGTCCGGGTCTGGGTTCCTGTAGAGATCTCAGTTCCTTCATCCCGGTCTCACTGAACCGATTCCCCACATTCAGATGTTCACAGATCCACCATCAGTCCGGGTCTGGGTTCCTGTAGAGATCTCAGTTCCTTCATCCCGGTCTCACTGAACCGATTCACCACATTCAGATGTTCACAGATCCACCATCAGTCCGGGTCTGGGTTCCTGTAGAGATCTCAGTTCCTTCATCCCGGTCTCACTGAACCGATTCACCACATTCAGATGTTCACAGATCCACCATCAGTCCGGGTCTGGGTTCCTGTAGAGATCTCAGTTCCTTCATTCCGGTCTCACTGAACCGATTCCCCACATTCAGATGTTCACAGATCCACCATCAGTCCGGGTCTGGGTTCCTGTAGAGATCTCAGTTCCTTCATCCCGGTCTCACTGAACCGATTCCCCACATTCAGATGTTCACAGATCCACCATCAGTCCGGGTCTGGGTTCCTGTAGAGATCTCAGTTCCTTCATCCCGGTCTCACTGAACCGATTCACCACATTCAGATGTTCACAGATCCACCATCAGTCCGGGTCTGGGTTCCTGTAGAGATCTCAGTTCCTTCATCCCCGGTCTCACTGAACCGATTCCCCACATTCAGATGTTCACAGATCCACCATCAGTCTGGGTCTGACTCCCTGTAGAGATCTCAGTTCCTTCATCCCGGTCTCACTGAACCGATTCACCACATTCAGATGTTCACAGATCCACCATCAGTCCGGGTCTGGGTTCCTGTAGAGATCTCAGTTCCTTCCTCCCGGTCTCACTGAACCGATTCCCCACATTCAGATGTTCACAGATCCACCATCAGTCCGGGTCTGGGTTCCTGTAGAGATCTCAGTTCCTTCATCCCGGTCTCACTGAACCGATTCACCACATTCAGATGTTCACAGATCCACTCTCAGTCCGGGTCTGGGTTCCTGTAGAGATCTCAGTTCCTTCATCCCGGTCTCACTGAACCGATTCCACCCCAGCCTGAAACAGATGGGAGAATAAAGATGAAATAAACAGATCACACAACAGTGTCAGTAACAGGGGACCGGGGTTAATGTTTCAACAACACTCACAGACAAATATCACCAGAAAACCCGCGGATCCGCTGATATTTTATCACATTGAACATTAACACAAACACTCACCAGATCCACTTCAGACTCGGGAGGGTCAGTATGAGGCGGCGGAGAGCGGGGACAGATCGGTCTGTCAGAGAGTTTGATGTCAGGTCCAGCACCGTCAGTGATGGGTTTGTACTGAGAGCGGAGACGAGATCCTCGGAACCAGAATCTGTGAGACCGACATCCCCCAGCCTGGAGATGAGAGAGAGTGAGGGTGAAGGACACAGAGAGACAGGAGACGGTACAAATCCCCAGTGTTTATCAGTAACACAATTACTGATCACATTAATGTTCAGTGTCAGACACCCAGTGACTGTAAACACAATCTCCCACAGTCTGGTACTTACCACAGTCTCTGTATTTTACACTCCGGGTTCCTCAGAGCCGCAGACACCAGTTTCACTCCTGAATCCCCCAGTTTATTATCGTTCAGTCTAAACACAAACAGACAAATTGATGAACATTGTGATTAAAATCGTCCGGCTGAGGGCATTTCTCTCACCCGGATATTTCAGGGAACGTTAAACCCTTCAGTAATTCACTGATCGTAGATCCCATCACTGTCAATGTCCCTCACTGCCCAGCTCCAATGAATTCACCGAATGTCAGTAATTTCGTCTGTCGGTGTGACCCTGTAAACTCCACATATTCTCTCTCATTCCCTGATGGATAGAAAAGTGTTCCTGACGTGAGACAGTCGGAAAGGGCAGGTGTGAAGGGGAGAAGTCAAACAGTGAGGAAGATTTGAGAATCGGGAAATGTCGATGGGAGATGGAGGAAGAGACATCACCTAAGGTAAAGGATGGAAAGACACAGAAGGAAGCGGATGTGGAAGAGAAATCCCAGTAGAGGAGGGGGATGAGGAAGAGAAATCCCTTAGGAGGAAAAGGGACGGGGGAGGGGGATCCCACAGGAGGAAGGGGGACGGGGCAGAGAGATCCCACAGGAGGAAGGGGGACGGGGGAGGGAGATCCCACAGGAGGAAGGAGGACGGGGGAGAGGGATCCCACAGGAGGAAGGGGGATGGGGCAGAGAGATCCCACAGGAGGAAGGGGGACGGGGGAGGGAGATCCCACAGGAGGAAGGAGGACGGGGGAGAGGGATCCCACAGGAGGAAGGGGGACGGGGGAGGAGAGATCCCACAGGAGGAAGGGGGATGGGGGAGGGAGATCCCACAGGGGGAAGGGGGACGGGGGAGGGAGATACCACAGGAGGAAGGGGGACGGGGGAGGGAGATCCCACAGGGGGAAGGGGGACGGGGGAGGGAGATACCACACGAGGAAGGGGGACGGGGGAGGGAGATCCCACAGGAGGAAGGGGGACGGGGGAGGGAGATCCCACAGGAGGAAGGGGGATGGGGCAGAGAGATCCCACAGGAGGAAGGGGGACGGGGGAGGGAGATCCCACAGGAGGAAGGGGGACGGGGGAGGGAGATCCCACAGGAGGAAGGAGGATGGGTCAGAGGGATCCCAAAGGAGGAAGGGGAAAGGGGCAGAGAGATCCCACAGGAGAAAGGGGGACGGGGGAGGGAGATAGCACAGGAGGAAGGGGGACGGGGCAGAGAGATCCCACAGGAGGAAGGGGGACGGGGGAGGGAGATCCCACAGGAGGAAGGGGGACGGGGAGGAGAGATACCATAGGAGGAAGGGGGACGGGGGAGGAGGATCCCACAGGAGGAAGGGGGACGGGGGTGGGGAGATACCACAGGAGGAAGGGGGACGGGGGTGAGAGATCCTACAGGAGGAAGGGGGACAGGGGGAGGTTGATCCCACAGGAGGAAGGGGGACGGGGGAGGAGAGATCCCACAGGAGGAAGGGGGACGGGGGAGGGAGATCCCACAGGAGGAAGGGGGACGGGGGAGGGAGATACCACAGGAGGAAGGGGGACGGGGGAGGAGAGATCCCACAGGAGGAAGGGGGACGGGGAAGAGAGATCCCTCAGGAGGAAGGGGGACGGGGAGGAGAGACCCCACAGGAGGAAGGGGGACGGGGAGGAGAGATCCCTCAGGAGGAAGGGGGACGGGGGAGGGAGATCCCAGAGGAGGAAGGGGGACGGGGGAGAGAGATCCCACAGGAGGAAGGGGGATGGGGAGGAGAGATACCACAGGAGGAAGGGGGACGGGGAGGAGAGACCCCACAGGAGGAAGGGGGACGGGGAGGAGAGATCCCACAGGAGGAAGTGGGACGGGGAGGGAGATCCCACAGGAGGAAGGGGGACGGGGAGTGAGATCCCACAGGAGGAAGGGGGACGGGGAGGAGAGATCCCACAGGAGGAAGGGGGACGGGGGTGAGAGATCCACACGAGGAAGGGGGACGGGGAGGGAGATCCCACACGTGGAAGGGGGACGGGGGAGGGAGATACCACAGGAGGAAGGGGGATGGGGGAGGAGGATCCCACAGGAGGAAGGGGGACGGGCGAGAGAGATCCCACAGGAGGAAGTGGGACGGGGGAGGGAGATCCCACAGGAGGAAGGGGGACGGGGGTGAGATCACACAGGAGGAAGGGGGACGGGGCAGAGAGATCCCACAGGTGGAAGGGGGACGGGGGAGGAGAGATCCCACAGGAGGAAGGGGGACGGAGGAGGGAGATCCCACAGGAGGAAGGGGGACGGGGGAGGGAGATACCACAGGAGGAAGGGGGACGGGGGAGGAGAGATCCCACAGGAGGAAGGGGGACGGGGAAGAGAGATCCCTCAGGAGGAAGGGGGACGGGGGAGGGAGATCCCAGAGGAGGAAGGGGGACGGGGGAGAGAGATCCCACAGGACGAAGGGGGATGGGGAGGAGAGATACCACAGGAGGAAGGGGGACGGGGAGGAGAGACCCCACAGGAGGAAGGGGGACGGGGAGGAGAGATCCCACAGGAGGAAGGGGGACGGGGAGGGAGATCCCACAAGAGGAAGGGGGACGGGGAGGAGAGATCCCACAGGAGGAAGGGGGTCGGGGAGGGAGATCCCACAGGAGGAAGTGGGACGGGGGAGGGAGATACCACAGGAGGAAGGGGGATGGGGGAGGGAGATCCCACAGGAGGAAGGGGGATGGGGGAGGGAGATACCACAGGAGGAACGGGGACGGGGGAGGGGGATCCCACAGGAGGAAGGGGGATGGGGGAGGGAGATACCACAGGAGGAAGGGGGACGGGGGAGAGAGATCCCACAGGAGGAAGGGGGACGGGGGAGAGAGATCCCACAGGAGGAAGGGGGACCTGGGAGGGTGATCCCACTCGAGGAAGGGGGACGGGGGAGGGAGATCCCACAGGAGGAAGGGGGACGGGGGTGAGATCACACAGGAGGAAGGGGGACGGGGCAGAGAGATCCCACAGGTGGAAGGGGGACGGGGGAGGAGAGATCCCACAGGAGGAAGGGGGACGGAGGAGGGAGATCCCACAGGAGGAAGGGGGACGGGGGAGGGAGATACCACAGGAGGAAGGGGGACGGGGGAGGAGAGATCCCACAGGAGGAAGGGGGACGGGGAAGAGAGATCCCTCAGGAGGAAGGGGGACGGGGGAGGGAGATCCCAGAGGAGGAAGGGGGACGGGGGAGAGAGATCCCACAGGACGAAGGGGGATGGGGAGGAGAGATACCACAGGAGGAAGGGGGACGGGGAGGAGAGACCCCACAGGAGGAAGGGGGACGGGGAGGAGAGATCCCACAGGAGGAAGGGGGACGGGGAGGGAGATCCCACAGGAGGAAGGGGGACGGGGAGGAGAGATCCCACAGGAGGAAGGGGGTCGGGGAGGGAGATCCCACAGGAGGAAGTGGGACGGGGGAGGGAGATACCACAGGAGGAAGGGGGATGGGGGAGGGAGATCCCACAGGAGGAAGGGGGATGGGGGAGGGAGATACCACAGGAGGAAGGGGGACGGGGGAGGGGGATCCCACAGGAGGAAGGGGGATGGGGGAGGGAGATACCACAGGAGGAAGGGGGACGGGGGAGAGAGATCCCACAGGAGGAAGGGGGACGGGGGAGAGAGATCCCACAGGAGGAAGGGGGACCTGGGAGGGTGATCCCACTCGAGGAAGGGGGACGGGGGAGGGAGATCCCACAGGAGGAAGGGGGACGGGGTGACAGATCCCACAGGAGGAAGGGGGACGGGGTGACAGATCCCACAGGAGGAAGGGGGACGGGGGTGAGAGATCCCCCAGGAGGAAGGGGGACGGGGGAGGGAGATCCCACAGGAGGAAGGGGGACGGGGTGACAGATCCCACAGGAGGAAGGGGGACGGGGGTGAGAGATCCCCCAGGAGGAAGGGGGACGGGGGAGGGAGATCCCACAGGAGGAAGGGGGACGGGGGTGAGAGATCCCACAGGAGGAAGGGGGACCTGGGAGGGTGATCCCACTCGAGGAAGGGGGACGGGGGAGGGAGATCCCACAGGAGGAAGGGGGACGGGGGTGAGATCACACAGGAGGAAGGGGGACGGGGCAGAGAGATCCCACAGGTGGAAGGGGGACGGGGGAGGAGAGATCCCACAGGAGGAAGGGGGACGGAGGAGGGAGATCCCACAGGAGGAAGGGGGACGGGGGAGGGAGATACCACAGGAGGAAGGGGGACGGGGGAGGAGAGATCCCACAGGAGGAAGGGGGACGGGGAAGAGAGATCCCTCAGGAGGAAGGGGGACGGGGGAGGGAGATCCCAGAGGAGGAAGGGGGACGGGGGAGAGAGATCCCACAGGACGAAGGGGGATGGGGAGGAGAGATACCACAGGAGGAAGGGGGACGGGGAGGAGAGACCCCACAGGAGGAAGGGGGACGGGGAGGAGAGATCCCACAGGAGGAAGGGGGACGGGGAGGGAGATCCCACAGGAGGAAGGGGGACGGGGAGGAGAGATCCCACAGGAGGAAGGGGGTCGGGGAGGGAGATCCCACAGGAGGAAGTGGGACGGGGGAGGGAGATACCACAGGAGGAAGGGGGATGGGGGAGGGAGATCCCACAGGAGGAAGGGGGATGGGGGAGGGAGATACCACAGGAGGAAGGGGGACGGGGGAGGGGGATCCCACAGGAGGAAGGGGGATGGGGGAGGGAGATACCACAGGAGGAAGGGGGACGGGGGAGAGAGATCCCACAGGAGGAAGGGGGACGGGGGAGAGAGATCCCACAGGAGGAAGGGGGACCTGGGAGGGTGATCCCACTCGAGGAAGGGGGACGGGGGAGGGAGATCCCACAGGAGGAAGGGGGACGGGGTGACAGATCCCACAGGAGGAAGGGGGACGGGGTGACAGATCCCACAGGAGGAAGGGGGACGGGGGTGAGAGATCCCCCAGGAGGAAGGGGGACGGGGGAGGGAGATCCCACAGGAGGAAGGGGGACGGGGTGACAGATCCCACAGGAGGAAGGGGGACGGGGGTGAGAGATCCCCCAGGAGGAAGGGGGACGGGGGAGGGAGATCCCACAGGAGGAAGGGGGACGGGGGTGAGAGATCCCCCAGGAGGAAGGGGGACGGGGGTGAGATATCCCACAGGAGGAAGGGGGACGGGGAGGGAGATCCCACAGGAAGAAGGGGGTCGGGGGTGAGAGATCCCCCAGGAGGAAGGGGGACGGGGGAGGAAGATCCCACAGGAGGAAGGGGGACGGGGGAGGGAGATCCCACAGGCGGAAGGGGGACAGGGGGAGGGAGATCCCACAGGAGGAAGGGGGACGGGGGTGAGAGATCCCACAGGAGGAAGGAGGACGGGGGAGGGAGATCCCACAGGAGGAAGAGGGACGGGGGTGAGAGATACCACAGGAGGAAGGGGGACGGGGGTGAGAGATCCCACAGGAGGAAGGGGGACGGGGGAGGAGAGATCCCACAGGAGGAAGGGGGACGGGGGAGAGAGATCCCACAGGAGGAAGGGGGACGGGGGAGGAGAGATCCCACAGGAGGAAGGGGGACGTGGGTGAGAGATCCCACACGAGCAAGGGGGACGGGGGAGGAGAGATCCCACAGGAGGAAGGGGGACGGGGGAGGGAGATCCCACAGGAGGAAGGGGGACAGGGGATGGAGATACCACAGGAGGAAGGGGGACGGGGGAGGAGAGATCCCACAGGAGGAAGGGGGACGGGGAGGAGTGATACCACAGGAGGAAGGGGGACGGGGGAGGGAGATCCCAGAGGAGGAAGGGGGACGGGGGAGAGAGATCCCACAGGAGGAAGGGGGATGGGGAGGAGTGACACCACAGGAGGAAGGGGGACGGGGAGGAGAGACCCCACAGGAGGAAGGGGGACGGGGAGGAGAGATCCCACAGGAGGAAGGGGGACGGGGAGGAGAGATCCCACAGGAGGAAGGGGGACAGGGGATGGAGATACCACAGGAGGAAGGGGGACGGGGGAGGAGAGATCCCACAGGAGGAAGGGGGACGGGGAGGAGTGATACCACAGGAGGAAGGGGGACGGGGGAGGGAGATCCCAGAGGAGGAAGGGGGACGGGGGAGAGAGATCCCACAGGAGGAAGGGGGACGGGGAAGAGAGATCCCACAGGAGGAAGGGGGACGGGGAGTGAGATCCCACAGGAGGAAGGGGGAAGGGGGAGGGAGATCCCACAGGAGGAAGGGGGACGGGGAGGAGAGATCCCACAGGAGGAAGGGGGACGGGGGTGAGAGATCCACACGAGGAAGGGGGACGGGGGAGGGAGATCCCACAGGAGGAAGGGGGATGGGGGAGGGAGATCCCACAGGAGGAAGGGGGACGGGGGAGGGAGATCCCACAGGAGGAAGGGGGACGGGGGAGATCGATCCCACAGGAGGAAAGGGGACGGGGGAGGGAGATCCCACAGGAGGAAGGGGGATGGGGGAGGAGGATCCCACAGGAGGAAGGGGGACGGAGGGAGATCCCACAGGAGGAAGGGGGACGGGGGAGAGAAATCCCACAGGAGGAAGGGGGACGGGGGAGGGAGATCCCACAGGAGGAAGGGGGACGGGGTTGAGAGATCCCACAGGAGGAAGGGGGACGGGGTTGAGATCACACAGGAGGAAGGGGGACGGGGCAGAGAGATCCCACAGGAGGAAGGGGAACGGGGGAGGGAGATCCCACAGGAGGAAGGGGGACGTGGGAGGGAGATACCACAGGAGGAAGGGGGTCGGGGGTGAGAGATCCCACACGAGGAAGGGGGACGGGGGTGAGAGATCCTACAGGAGGAAGGGGGACAGGGGGAGGTTGATCCCACAGGAGGAAGGGGGACGGGGTAGGAGAGATCCCACAGGAGGAAGGGGGACGGAGGAGGGAGATCCCACAGGAGGAAGGGGGACGGGGGAGGGAGATACCACAGGAGGAAGGGGGACGGGGGAGGAGAGATCCCACAGGAGGAAGGGTGACGGGGAAGAGAGATCCCTCAGGAGGAAGGGGGACGGGGGAGGGAGATCCCAGAGGACGAAGGGGGATCGGGAGGAGAGATACCACAGGAGGAAGGGGGACGGGGAGGAGAGATCCCACAGGACGATGGGGGATGGGGAGGAGAGATCCCACAGGAGGAAGGGGGACGGGGGAGGGGAGATACCACAGGAGGAAGGGGGACGGGGAGGAGAGACCCCACAGGAGGAAGGGGGACGGGGAGGAGAGATCCCACAGGAGGAAGTGGGACGGGGAGGGAGATCCCACAGGAGGAAGGGGGACGGGGAGGAGAGATCCCACAGGAGGAAGGGGGTCGGGGAGGGAGATCCCACAGGAGGAAGGGGGATGGGGGAGGGAGATCCCACAGGAGGAAGGGGGATGGGGGAGGGAGATACCACAGGAGGAAGGGGGACGGAAGGGGGACGGGGGAGGGAGATCCCACAGGAGGAAGGGGGACGGGGGTGAGAGATCCCGCAGGAGGAAGGGGGACGGAGAAGAGAGATCCCACAGGAGTAAGGTTGACGGGGCAGGGAGATCCCACAGGAGGAAGGGGGGACGGGGAGGAGAGATCCCACAGGAGGAAGGGGGGACGGGGGTGAGAGATCCCACACGAGGAAGGGGGGACGGGGGTGAGAGATCCCACAGGAGGAAGGGGGACGGGGCGTGAGAGATCCCACAGGAGGAAGGGGGACAGGGGGAGGGGGATCCCACAGGAGGAAGGGGGACGGGGGAGGAGAGATCCCACAGGAGGAAGGGGGACGGGGAGGGAGATCCCACAGGAGGAAGGGGGACGGGGGAGGAGAGATCCCACAGGAGGAAGGGGGACGGGGAGGGAGATCCCACAGGAGGAAGGAGGACGGGGAGGAGAGATACCACAGGAGGAAGGGGGACGGGAGAGGGGGATCCCACAGGAGGAAGGGGGACGGGGGAGGGAGATCCCACAGGAGGAAGGGGGGACGGGGGAAAGAGATCCCGCAGGAGGAAGGTGGACGGGGCAGAGAGATCCCACAGGAGGAAGGGGGACGGGGGAGGGAGATCCCACAGGAGGAAGGGGGACGGGGAGGAGAGATCCCACAGGAGGAAGGGGGACGGGGGAGGGAGATCCCACAGGAGGAAGGGGGACGGGGGAGGGAGATACCACAGGGGGGACGGGGGAGGAGAGATCCCACAGGAGGAAGGGGGACGGGGAAGAGAGATCCCTCAGGAGGAAGGGGGACGGGGGAGGGAGATCCCAGAGGAGGAAGGGGGACGGGGGGAGAGAGATCCCACAGGAGGAAGGGGGACGGGGAGGAGAGATACCAGAGGAGGAAGGAGGACGGGGAGGAGAGATACCACAGGAGGAAGGGGGACGGGAGAGGGGGATCCCACAGGAGGAAGCGGGACGGGGCAGAGAGATCCCACAGGAGGGAAGGGGGACGGGGGTGGAGAGATCCCACAGGAGGAAGGGGGGACGGGGAGGAGAGACCCCACAGGAGGAAGGGGGACGGGGGAGGGAGATCCCACAGGAGGAAGGGGGATGGGGGAGGAGGATCCCACAGGAGGAAGGGGGACGGGGGAGAGAGATACCACAGGAGGAAGGGGGACGGGGAGGAGAGATCCCACAGGAGGAAGGGGGACGGGGAGGGAGATCCCACAGGAGGAAGGGGGACGGGGAGGAGAGATCCCACAGGAGGAAGGGGGACGGGGAGGGAGATCCCACAGGAGGAAGGGGGACGGGGGAGAGAGATCCCACAGGAGGAAGGGGGACGGGGGGAGGGAGATACCACAGGAGGAAGGGGGACGGGGAGGAGAGATCCCACAGGAGGAAGGGGGACGGGGAGGGAGATCCCACAGGAGGAAGGGGGACGGGGAGGAGAGATCCCACAGGAGGAAGGGGGGACGGGAGGGAGATCCCACAGGAGGAAGGGGGACGGGGGGAGAGAGATCCCACAGGAGGAAGGGGGACGGGGGAGGGAGATCCCCCAGGAGGAAGGAGAAACGGGGGATGGAGATCCCACAGGAGGAAGGGGGACAGGGAGGAGAGATCCCACAGGAGGAAGGGTGACGGGGGAGAGGAATCCCACAGGAGGAAGGGGGGACGGGGGAGAGAGATCCCACAGGAGGAAGGAGGGACGGGGGAGGGAGATCCCACAGGAGGAAGGAGAAACGGGGGGATGGAGATCCCACAGGAGGAAGGGGGGACAGGGAGGAGAGATCCCACAGGAGGAAGGGTGACGGGGGAGAGGAATCCCACAGGAGGAAGGGGGACGGGGGAGAGAGATCCCACAGGAGGAAGGGGGATGGGGGAGGGAGATACTACAGGAGGAAGGGGGACGGGGGAGATCGATCCCACAGGAGGAAGGGGGACGGGGGAGGGAGATCCCACAGGAGGAAGGGGGATGGGGGAGGAGGATCCCACATGAGGAATGGGGACGGAGGAGGAAGGGGGACGGGGGGAGGGAAATCCCACAGGAGAAAGGGGGACGGGGTTGAGAGATCCCACAGGAGGAAGGGGGACGGGTGTGAGATCCCACAGGAGGAAGGGGGACGGGGGTGAGAGATCCCACAGGAGGAAGGGGGACGGGGGAGGAGAGATCCCACAGGAGGAAGGGGGACGGGGCAGAGAGATCCCACACGAGGAAGGGGGACGGGGGTGAGAGATCCTACAGGAGGAAGGGGGACGGGGGAGGGAGATACCACAGGAGGAAGGGGGACGGGGGAGGAGAGATCCCACAGGAGGAAGGGGGACGGGGAAGAGAGATCCCTCAGGAGGAAGGGGGACGGGGGAGGGAGATCCCAGAGGAGGAAGGGGGACGGGGGAGAGAGATCCCACAGGACGAAGGGGGATGGGGAGGAGAGATACCACAGGAGGAAGGGGGACGGGGAGGAGAGACCCCACAGGAGGAAGGGGGACGGGGAGGAGAGATCCCACAGGAGGAAGGGGGGACGGGGAGGGAGATCCCACAGGAGGAAGGGGGACGGGGAGGAGAGTTCCCACAGGAGGAAGGGGGTCGGGGAGGGAGATCCCACAGTAGGAAGGGGGATGGGGGAGGGAGATCCCACAGGAGGAAGGGGGACGGGGACGAGAGATACCACAGGAGGAAGGGGGACGGGGAGGGAGATACCACAGGAGGAAGGGGGACGGGGGAGGGAGATACCACAGGAGGAAGGGGGACGGGGGGAGGGGGATCCCACAGGAGGAAGGGGGACGGGGGAGTGAGATCCCACAGGAGGAAGGGGGACGGGGGGAGAGAGATCCCACAGGAGGAAGGGGGACGGAGAATAGAGATCCCACAGGAGGAAGGGGGGACGGGGCAGGGAGATCCCACAGGAGGAAGGGGGACGGGGAGGAGAGATCCCACAGGAGGAAGGGGGACGGGGGTGAGAGATCCCACAGGAGGAAGGGGGACGGGGGTGAGAGATCCCACAGGAGGAAGGGGGACAGGAGGAGGGGGATCCCACAGGAGGAAGGGGGACGGGGGAGGAGAGATCCCACAGGAGGAAGGGGGACGGGGGAGGGAGATCCCACAGGAGGAAGGGGGACGGGGGAGGGAGATACCACAGGAGGAAGGGGGACGGGGGAGAGAGATCCCACAGGAGGAAGGGGGACGGGGGAGGAGAGATCCCACAGGAGGAAGGTGGACGGGGGAGAGAGATCCCACAGGACGAAGGGGGACGGGGGTGAGAGATCCCACACGAGCAAGGGGGACGGGGGAGGAGAGATCCCACAGGAGGAAGGGGGACGGGGGAGGGAGATCCCACAGGAGGAAGGGGGACGGGGGAGGGAGATCCCACAGGAGGAGGGGGACAGGGGAGGGAGATACCACAGGAGGAAGGGGGACGGGGGAGGAGAGATCCCACAGGAGGAAGGGGGACGGGGAAGAGAGATCCCTCAGGAGGGAAGGGGGATGGGGAGGAGAGATACCACAGGAGGAAGGGGGACGGGGAGGAGAGACCCCACAGGAGGAAGGGGGACGGGGAGGAGAGATCCCACAGGAGGAAGTGGGACGGGGAGGGAGATCCCACAGGAGGAAGGGGGACGGGGAGGAGAGATCCCACAGGAGGAAGGGGGACGGGGAGTGAGATCCCACAGGAGGAAGGGGGAAGGGGGAGGGAGATCCCACAGGAGGAAGGGGGACGGGGAGGAGAGATCCCACAGGAGGAAGGGGGACGGGGGTGAGAGATCCACACGAGGAAGGGGGACGGGGGAGGGAGATCCCACAGGAGGAAGGGGGATGGGGGAGGGAGATCCCACAGGAGGAAGGGGGACGGGGGAGGGAGATCCCACAGGAGGAAGGGGGACGGGGAAGATCGATCCCACAGGAGGAAAGGGGACGGGGGAGGGAGATCCCACAGGAGGAAGGGGGATGGGGGAGGAGGATCCCACAGGAGGAAGGGGGACGGGGGAGGGGAGATCCCACAGGAGGAAGGGGGACGGGGTTGAGAGATCCCACAGGAGGAAGGGGGACGGGGTTGAGATCACACAGGAGGAAGGGGGACGGGGCAGAGAGATCCCACAGGAGGAAGGGGAACGGGGGAGGGAGATCCCACAGGAGGAAGGGGGACGTGGGAGGGGAGATACCACAGGAGGAAGGGGGTCGGGGGTGAGAGATCCCACACGAGGAAGGGGGACGGGGGTGAGAGATCCTACAGGAGGAAGGGGGACAGGGGGAGGTTGATCCCACAGGAGGAAGGGGGACGGGGTAGGAGAGATCCCACAGGAGGAAGGGGGACGGAGGAGGGAGATCCCACAGGAGGAAGGGGGACGGGGGAGGGAGATACCACAGGAGGAAGGGGGACGGGGGAGGAGAGATCCCACAGGAGGAAGGGTGACGGGGAAGAGAGATCCCTCAGGAGGAAGGGGGACGGGGGAGGGAGATCCCAGAGGACGAAGGGGGATGGGGAGGAGAGATACCACAGGAGGAAGGGGGACGGGGAGGAGAGATCCCACAGGACGAAGGGGGATGGGGAGGAGAGATCCCACAGGAGGAAGGGGGACGGGGGAGGGGAGATACCACAGGAGGAAGGGGGACGGGGAGGAGAGACCCCACAGGAGGAAGGGGGACGGGGAGGAGAGATCCCACAGGGGGAAGTGGGACGGGGAGGGAGATCCCACAGGAGGAAGGGGGACGGGGAGGAGAGATCCCACAGGAGGAAGGGGGTCGGGGAGGGATATCCCACAGGAGGAAGGGGGATGGGGGAGGGAGATCCCACAGGAGGAAGGGGGATGGGGGAGGGAGATACCACAGGAGGAAGGGGGACGGGGGAGGGGGATCCCACAGGAGGAAGGGGGACGGGGGAGGGAGATCCCACAGGAGGAAGGGGGACGGGGGTGAGAGATCCCGCAGGAGGAAGGGGGACGGAGAAGAGAGATCCCACAGGAGTAAGGTTGACGGGGCAGGGAGATCCCACAGGAGGAAGGGGGACGGGGAGGAGAGATCCCACAGGAGGAAGGGGGACGGGGGTGAGAGATCCCACACGAGGAAGGGGGACGGGGGTGAGAGATCCCACAGGAGGAAGGGGGACGGGGGTGAGAGATCCCACAGGAGGAAGGGGGACAGGGGGAGGGGGATCCCACAGGAGGAAGGGGGACGGGGGAGGAGAGATCCCACAGGAGGAAGGGGGACGGGGAGGGAGATCCCACAGGAGGAAGGGGGACGGGGAGGAGAGATCCCACAGGAGGAAGGGGGACGGGGAGGGAGATCCCACAGGAGGAAGGAGGACGGGGGAAAGAGATCCCGCAGGAGGAAGGTGGACGGGGCAGAGAGATCCCACAGGAGGAAGGGGGACGGGGGAGGGAGATCCCACAGGAGGAAGGGGGACGGGGAGGAGAGATCCCACAGGAGGAAGGGGGACGGGGGAGGGAGATACCACAGGAGGAAGGGGGACGGGGGAGGAGAGATCCCACAGGAGGAAGGGGGACGGGGGAGGGAGATCCCACAGGAGGAAGGGGGACGGGGGAGGGAGATACCACAGGAGGAAGGGGGACGGGGGAGGAGAGATCCCACAGGAGGAATGGGGACGGGGAAGAGAGATCCCTCAGGAGGAAGGGGGACGGGGGAGGGAGATCCCAGAGGAGGAAGGGGGACGGGGGAGAGAGATCCCACAGGAGGAAGGGGGACGGGGAGGAGAGATACCACAGGAGGAAGGAGGACGGGGAGGAGAGATACCACAGGAGGAAGGGGGACGGGAGAGGGGGATCCCACAGGAGGAAGGGGGACGGGGCAGAGAGATCCCACAGGAGGAAGGGGGACGGGGGTGGAGAGATCCCACACGAGGAAGGGGGGACGGGGAGGAGAGACCCCACAGGAGGAAGGGGGGACGGGGGAGGGAGATCCCACAGGAGGAAGGGGGATGGGGGAGGAGGATCCCACAGGAGGAAGGGGGACGGGGGAGAGAGATACCACAGGAGGAAGGGGGACGGGGAGGAGAGATCCCACAGGAGGAAGGGGGACGGGGAGGGAGATCCCACAGGAGGAAGGGGGACGGGGAGGAGAGATCCCACAGGAGGAAGGGGGACGGGGAGGGAGATCCCACAGGAGGAAGGGGGACGGGGGAGAGAGATCCCACAGGAGGAAGGGGGACGGGGGAGGGAGATCCCCCAGGAGGAAGGAGAAACGGGGGATGGAGATCCCACAGGAGGAAGGGGACAGGGAGGAGAGATCCCACAGGAGGAAGGGGGACGGGGGAGGGAGATCCCACAGGAGGAAGGGGGATGGGGGAGGAGGATCCCACAGGAGGAAGGGGGACGGGGGGAGAGAGAGATACCACAGGAGGAAGGGGGACGGGGAGGAGAGATCCCACAGGAGGAAGGGGGACGGGGAGGGAGATCCCACAGGAGGAAGGGGGGACGGGGAGGAGAGATCCCACAGGAGGAAGGGGGACGGGGAGGGAGATCCCACAGGAGGAAGGGGGACGGGGGAGAGAGATCCCACAGGAGGAAGGGAGACGGGGGAGGGAGATCCCCCAGGAGGAAGGAGAAACGGGGGATGGAGATCCCACAGGAGGAAGGGGGACAGGGAGGAGAGATCCCACAGGAGGAAGGGTGACGGGGGAGAGGAATCCCACAGGAGGAAGGGGGACGGGGGAGAGAGATCCCACAGGAGGAAGGGGGACGGGGGAGGGAGATCCCACAGGAGGATGGGGGATGGGGGAGGGAGATACTACAGGAGGAAGGGGGACGGGGGAGATCGATCCCACAGGAGGAAGGGGGACGGGGGAGGGAGATCCCACAGGAGGAAGGGGGATGGGGGAGGAGGATCCCACATGAGGAAGGGGGACGGAGGAGGGATATCCCACAGGAGGAAGGGGGACGGGGGAGGGAAATCCCACAGGAGGAAGGGGGACGGGGTTGAGAGATCCCACAGGAGGAAGGGGGACGGGTGTGAGATCCCACAGGAGGAAGGGGGACGGGGGTGAGAGATCCCACAGGAGGAAGGGGGACGGGGGAGGAGAGATCCCACAGGAGGAAGGGGGACGGGGCAGAGAGATCCCACAGGAGGAAGGGGAACGGGGGGAGGGAGATCCCACAGGAGGAAGGGGGACGTGGGAGGGGAGATACCACAGGAGGAAGGGGGACGGGGGTGAGAGATCCCACACGAGGAAGGGGGACGGGGGTGAGAGATCCTACAGGAGGAAGGGGGACGGGGGAGGGAGATACCACAGGAGGAAGGGGGACGGGGGAGGAGAGATCCCACAGGAGGAAGGGGGACGGGGAAGAGAGATCCCTCAGGAGGAAGGGGGGACGGGGGAGGGAGATCCCAGAGGAGGAAGGGGGACGGGGGAGAGAGATCCCACAGGACGAAGGGGGATGGGGAGGAGAGATACCACAGGAGGAAGGGGGACGGGGAGGAGAGACCCCACAGGAGGAAGGGGGACGGGGAGGAGAGATCCCACAGGAGGAAGGGGGACGGGGAGGGAGATCCCACAGGAGGAAGGGGGACGGGGAGGAGAGTTCCCACAGGAGGAAGGGGGTCGGGGAGGGAGATACCACAGGAGGAAGGGGGACGGGGGAGGGGGATCCCACAGGAGGAAGGGGGACGGGGGAGTGAGATCCCACAGGAGGAAGGGGGGACGGGGGAGAGAGATCCCACAGGAGGAAGGGGGACGGAGAAGAGAGATCCCACAGGAGGAAGGGGGACGGGGCAGGGAGATCCCACAGGAGGAAGGGGGACGGGGAGGAGAGATCCCACAGGAGGAAGGGGGACGGGGGTGAGAGATCCCACAGGAGGAAGGGGGACGGGGGTGAGAGATCCCACAGGAGGAAGGGGGACGGGGAGGGAGATCCCACAGGAGGAAGGGGGACGGGGAGGAGAGATCCCACAGGAGGAAGCGGGTCGGGGAGAGAGATCACACAGGAGGAAGGGGGATGGGGGAGGGAGATCCCACAGGAGGAAGGGGGATGGGGGAGGGAGATACCACAGGAGGAAGGGGGACGGGGGAGGGGGATCCCACAGGAGGAAGGGGGATGGGGGAGGGAGATACCACAGGAGGAAAAGGGATGTGGGAGGGAGATACCACAGGAGGAAGGGGGACGGGGGAGAGAGAACCCACAGGAGGAAGGGGGACGGGGGAGAGAGATCCCACAGGAGGAAGGGGGACCTGGGAGGGTGATCCCACTCGAGGAAGGGGGACGGGGGAGGGAGATCCCACAGGAGGAAGGGGGACGGGGTGACAGATCCCACAGGAGGAAGGGGGACGGGGTGACAGATCCCACAGGAGGAAGGGGGACAGGGTGAGAGATCCCCCAGGAGGAAGGGGGACGGGGGTGAGAGATCCCACAGGAGGAAGGGGGACGGGGGAGGGAGATCCCACAGGAGGAAGGGGGACGGGGTGACAGATCCCACAGGAGGAAGGGGGACGGGGGTGAGAGATCCCCCAGGAGGAAGGGGGACGGGGGAGGGAGATCCCACAGGAGGAAGGGGGACGGGGCTGAGAGATCCCCCAGGAGGAAGGGGGACGGGGGGTGAGATATCCCACAGGAGGAAGGGGGACGGGGAGGGAGATCCCACAGGAAGAAGGGGGTCGGGGGTGAGAGATCCCCCCAGGAGGAAGGGGGACGGGGGAGGGAGATCCCACAGGAGGAAGGGGGACGGGGGAGGGAGATCCCACAGGCGGAAGGGGGACAGGGGGAGGGAGATCCCACAGGAGGAAGGGGGACGGGGGAGGGGAGATACCACACGAGGAAGGGGGACGGGGGTGAGAGATCCCACAGGAGGAAGGGGGACGGGGGTGAGAGATCCCACAGGAGGAAGGGGGACGGGGGTGAGAGATCCCACAGGAGGAAGGAGGACGGGGGAGGGAGATCCCACAGGAGGAAGAGGGACGGGGGTGAGAGATACCACAGGAGGAAGGGGGGACGGGGGGTGAGAGATCCCACAGGAGGAAGGGGGACGGGGGAGGAGAGATCCCACAGGAGGAAGGGGGACGGGGGAGAGAGATCCCACAGGAGGAAGGGGGACGGGGGGAGGAGAGATCCCACAGGAGGAAGGGGGACGGGGGTGAGAGATCCCACACGAGCAAGGGGGACGGGGGAGGAGAGATCCCACAGGAGGAAGGGGGACGGGGGAGGGAGATCCCACAGGAGGAAGGGGGACAGGGGAGGGAGATCCCACAGGAGGAAGGGGGACGGGGGAGGAGAGATCCCACAGGAGGAAGGGGGACTGGGAAGAGAGATCCCTCAGGAGGAAGGGGGACGGGGGAGGGAGATCCCAGAGGAGGAAGGGGGATGGGGGAGAGAGATCCCACAGGAGGAAGGGGGATGGGGAGGAGAGATACCACAGGAGGAAGGGGGACGGGGAGGAGAGACCCCACAGGAGGAAGGGGGACGGGGAGGAGAGATCCCACAGGAGGAAGTGGGACGGGGAGGGAGATCCCACAGGAGGAAGGGGGACGGGGAGGAGAGATCCCACAGGAGGAAGGGGGACGGGGAGTGAGATCCCACAGGAGGAAGGGGGAAGGGGGGGGAGATCCCACAGGAGGAAGGGGGACGGGGAGGAGAGATCCCACAGGAGGAAGGGGGACGGGGGTGAGAGATCCACACGAGGAAGGGGGACGGGGGAGGGAGATCCCACAGGAGGAAGGGGGACGGGGGAGGGAGATCCCACAGGAGGAAGGGGGACGGGGGAGATCGATCCCACAGGAGGAAAGGGGACGGGGGAGGGAGATCCCACAGGAGGAAGGGGGATGGGGGAGGGAGATACCACAGGAGGAAGGGGGACGGGGGGAGAGAAATCCCACAGGAGGAAGGGGGGACGGGGGGAGGGAGATCCCACAGGAGGAAGGGGGCGGGGTTGAGAGATCCCACAGGAGGAAGGGGGACGGCGGTGAGATCACACAGGAGGAAGGAGGACGGGGCAGAGAGATCCCACAGGAGGAAGGGGAACGGGGGAGGGAGATCCCACAGGAGGAAGGGGGGACGTGGGAGGGGAGATACCACAGGAGGAAGGGGGTCGGGGGTGAGAGATCCCACACGAGGAAGGGGGACGGGGGTGAGAGATCCTACAGGAGGAAGGGGGACAGGGGGAGGTTGATCCCACAGGAGGAAGGGGGACGGGGTAGGAGAGATCCCACAGGAGGAATGGGGACGGAGGAGGGAGATCCCACAGGAGGAAGGGGGACGGGGGAGGGAGATACCACAGGAGGAAGGGGGACGGGGGAGGAGAGATCCCACAGGAGGAAGGGGGACGGGGACGAGAGATCCCTCAGGAGGAACGGGGGACGGGGGAGGGAGATCCCAGAGGACGAAGGGGGACGGGGAGGAGAGATACCACAGGAGGAAGGGGGACGGGGAGGAGAGATCCCACAGGACGAAGGGGGATGGGGAGGAGAGATCCCACAGGAGGAAGGGGGGACGGGGGAGGGGAGATACCACAGGAGGAAGGGGGACGGGGAGGGGAGATACCACAGGAGGGAAGGGGGGACGGGGAGGAGAGATCCCACAGGAGGAAGGGGGACGGGGAGGAGAGATCCCACAGGAGGAAGGGGGATGGGGAGGGAGATCCCACAGGAGGAAGGGGGACGGGGAGGAGAGATCCCACAGGAGGAAGGGGGTCGGGGAGGGAGATCCCACAGGAGGAAGGGGGATGGGGGAGGGAGATCCCACAGGAGGAAGGGGGATGGGGGAGGGAGATACCACAGGAGGAAGGGGGACGGGGGAGGGGGATCCCACAGGAGGAAGGGGGACGGGGGAGGGAGATCCCACAGGAGGAAGGGGGACGGGGGAGAGAGATCCCACAGGAGGAAGGGGGACGGGGAGGAGAGATCCCACAGGAGGAAGGGGGGACGGGGGTGAGAGATCCCACACGAGGAAGGGGGACGGGGGTGAGAGATCCCACAGGAGGAAGGGGGACAGGGGGAGGGGGATCCCACAGGAGGAAGGGGGACGGGGGAGGAGAGATCCCACAGGAGGAAGGGGGACGGGGGAGGGAGATACCACAGGAGGAAGGGGGGACGGGGGAGGAGAGATCCCACAGGAGGAAGGGGGGACGGGGAAGAGAGATCCCTCAGGAGGAAGTGGGATGGGGGAGGGAGATCCCAGAGGAGGAAGGGGGACGGGGGAGAGAGATCCCACAGGAGGAAGGGGGACGGGGAGGAGAGATACCACAGGAGGAAGGGGGACGGGGAGGAGAGACCCCACAGGAGGAAGGGGGACGGGGAGGAGAGATCCCACAGGAGGAAGGGGGACGGGGAGGGAGATCCCACAGGAGGAAGGGGGACGGGGGAGGGAGATACCACAGGAGGAAGGGGGACGGGGGAGGAGAGATCCCACAGGAGGAAGGGGACGGGGAAGAGAGATCCCTCAGGAGGAAGTGGGACGGTGGAGGGAGATACCACAGGAGGAAGGGGGACGGGGGAGGAGAGATCCCACAGGAGGAAGGGGGACGGGGAAGAGAGATCCCTCAGGAGGAAGTGGGATGGGGGGAGGGAGATCCCAGAGGAGGAAGGGGGACGGGGGAGAGAGATCCCACAGGAGGAAGGGGGACGGGGAGGAGAGATACCACAGGAGGAAGGGGGACGGGGAGGAGAGACCCCACAGGAGGAAGGGGGACGGGGAGGAGAGATCCCACAGGAGGAAGGGGGACGGGGAGGGAGATCCCTCAGGAGGAAGGGGGACGGGGAGGAGAGATCCCACAGGAGGAAGGGGGACGGGGAGGGAGATCCCACAGGAGGAAGGGGGACGGGGGAGGGAGATACCACAGGAGGAAGGGGGACGGGGGGAGGAGAGATCCCACAGGAGGAAGGGGGACGGGGAAGAGAGATCCCTCAGGAGGAAGTGGGACGGTGGAGGGAGATCCCAGAGGAGGAAGGGGGACGGGGGAGAGAGATCCCACAGGAGGAAGGGGGACGGGGGAGGGAGATACCACAGGAGGAAGGGGGACGGGGAGGAGAGATCCCACAAGAGGAAGGGGGACGGGGAGGGAGATCCCACAGGAGGAAGGGGGACGGGGAGGAGAGATCCCACAGGAGGAAGGGGGACGGGGAGGGGAGATCCCACAGGAGGAACGAGGACGGGGAGGAGAGATACCACAGGAGGAAGGGGGACGGGAGAGGGGGATCCCACAGGAGGAAGGGGGACGGGGGAGGGAGATCCCACAAGAGGAAGGGGGACGGGGAGGGAGATCCCACAGGAGGAAGGGGGACGGGGAGGAGAGATCCCACAGGAGGAAGGGGGACGGGGAGGGAGATCCCACAGGAGGAAGGAGGACGGGGAGGAGAGATACCACAGGAGGAAGGGGGACGGGAGAGGGGGATCCCACAGGAGGAAGGGGGAAGGGGGAGGGAGATCCCACAGGAGGAAGGGGGACGGGGGGAAAGAGATCCCGCAGGAGGAAGGGGGACGGGGCAGAGAGATCCCACAGGAGGAAGGGGAACGGGGAGGAGAGACCCCACAGGAGGAAGGGGGACGGGGAGGAGAGATCCCACAGGAGGAAGGGGGACGGGGGAGGGAGATCCCACAGGAGGAAGGGGGATGGGGGAGGAGGATCCCACAGGAGGAAGGGGGACGGGGGAGAGAGATACCACAGGAGGAAGGGGGACGGGGAGGAGAGATCCCACAGGAGGAAGGGGGACGGGGAGGGAGATCCCACAGGAGGAAGGGGGATGGGGAGGAGAGATCCCACAGGAGGAAGGGGGACGGGGAGGGAGATCCCACAGGAGGAAGGGGGATGGGGGGAGGAGAGATACCACAGGAGGAAGGGGGACGGGAGAGGGGGATCCCACAGGAGGAAGGGGGACGGGGGAGGGAGATCCCACAGG
>NW_026779672.1:0-81000 GCF_030144855.1 Hypanus sabinus
ATCGCTCTGCTCACTCACAGGGAACTCCAGTGACGGCAATGAACACGTACAATATTTTTTTCCACACTGACATACCTATCTAACATTGCAGACATATTCTCTGCTCAGCAATGTGTCTCCCTGTGTCACAGGCGGTCTACTAGAATGAAATGTTGAAGCACCACATTCCTCGAGTTTATAAATACCATCTAGCGACTCCGCAGGGATTCAACATGTTTTAAAATAAAACTGCTTAACTTATATAGAAACCTATTACATCAGGCAGGTGCCATCCCCGCGGTGTCAGATTGTGTTTACTTTAGTGAGTTAATTGTTAGACCAGTTGTGTGAGTTGGTTTGACCCAATAACCATATCAGAACCTTCGAAGTGTCTTCTCAATAACATTTGCTTCCCCTGTAAATATCTACTTCAGAGGAATCATTTATCAAATACAGAATATTGAAATAAAGTCTGTGAAATTGTATTGAATCGCCTATTGTTGCCATTCTCCTCAATGGTATAAACACTTGATGTAGTTGGTGTTTTGCAGAGTCTACCAAGAGGGCCCTTTGTAAGATGCTTGTGTGTGGCGACATGAATGAATACTTTCAAATACATGAAGCCCTCCAACTTCTTCAGTGACTTAGTCATTCTGTGCGTGTGTGCGTGTGTGCGTGTGTGTGTGTGTGTGTGTGTGTGTGTGTGTGTGTGTGTGTGTGTGTGTGTGTGTGTGTGCTTTCAAGCACTTTCAAATTTTGTGCATCCACAAATCTGTGTGTACCCCCAAAACGCTGCAACCCCCATATTCAACTTTCATTCTTCAAGTAAGAGTAATGACAAATCCTTCACAAAATGGCTGCCTGACCCATAAAATATCAACAAAGGTCAAAATTCAAATTGCATTTATTGTTAGTGATTGTACCAATGAAAGAACCTTGAGATTCGTCACGGCTCCAAATCAGCAGGCACCCCCACACGCACATTGGATTATCCTAATTCTTCACGCACCCCAAATTCCATGTGCACATCATATTCGCGGTCATACTCCTGAATCTGGATATCCCCAAGTCTGTGGCACCCCTAAATTAACAGACACCCCAAAACGCCGACAGCAAATCTGACACACCCCAAATCGGTGACACATCTCCAAGTCTGTCGGTAAAACCAAATGTGCGTGCAGCCTTCAATTTGCCAAATACTGCAAATCTGCGCAACCCCCAGATCCGTGTACACTCACATATTCGCCGTCACACCCCTAAATCAGTACACTTCTAAAAATCGGTGTTTATCTCCAAATCCACAGACACTGGCCAATCGGCTGGCGTCACCAAATTAGCCTGTACCCCCAAATACTCCTAAACTTCATCAAATCTGCATGTACCGCTGAATTCATTTTCATTGGCATATTCTTAACATTCCCCTACATCAGATCGCATCCCCAAATCCGTTTGCACCCGCAAATCCGTGCATGATCACAAATCATTGCGAACCCAAATTCCGTGCGCAACCTAAAACCGATGACGTCCAAACATGCCCATCTGTATCCCAGAGGAAGAATATTTTCAAACAGCTTACAAAATAAATGTTTATTCCTTAAAACAAATAGGAAGAAAAAAGTTCAAATTCAGTGACATCCTGAATCTGTCGACCCACCAAAATCTCACTCATTCTTGAACTCCCTGTGTAACCCCATATTCTTTGACTCTGCCCTAATCAGTGCACATCAACAAATCTATGCGCAGTCCCTGAAAGTGCAAGACTCAGTTCAAAGTTAGGGACGCCCAAACCCAAGTGCACCCACGAATCTACCAATAAACACAAAACTGTGCACAATTGCAAATCGGTGTGTACACTAAAATACCTATGCACTTGCATGGAACACCTAAAAGAATAAGACGTGAAAGAATTGGACCTATCAAGTGTGACGGTGGGGAAGTGTGTATGGAACCAGAGGGATGTTAGGGTTAAATTTGTCCCGATGAGGAAGATAAAGAATGGTAGGTTGAAGGATCCATGGGTGACAAGTAAGCTGGAATATCTGGTCAGGTGGAAGAAAGCAGCATACCTGATGTTTAGGGAAAAAAGTTCAGATGGGTCTATTAAGTAATATAGGGTAGCAAGAAAAGAACTTAAGAAGGGTCTGAGAAAAGCAAAGAGGGGGCATGAGAAGGCCTTGGCGAGTAGGATAAAGGAAAACCCCAAGGCATTTTTCAACTTTGCGAAGAACAAAAGCATGACAGGAGTGAAGGTAGGACCGATTAGAGATAAAGGTGGGAAGATGTGCCTGGATGCTTTGAAAGTGAGCGATGTCCTCAATAAATAATTCTCTTCGGTATTCACCAATGAGAGGGATCTTGAGATTCCAATGAGAAAGAAGATAGTTAAGAACAATGTTGGGCCCTTGAAGAATGAATTGGGTTAAATAATTATGGGAAAGAGAGAAATGGCAGAAGAATTTAATGAGTACTTTAGATCTGTTTTTACTAAGAAAGACACAAGCAATCTCCCAGATGTATGGATGGGCCAAGGACATAGGGTAACAGAGGAAATTAAACAGATTGACATTCGGAAGGAAACGGTGATGAGAAGATTGATGGGACTGAAGCCTGAAAAATCCCCAGGTCCAGATGGTCCGCACTCTAGGGTACTAAAGGAGGTGGCCCTGGAAATTGCGGATGCATTGGTAATCATTTTTCAATGTTCCTTGGATTCAGAATCAGTTCCTGAGGATTGGAGAATGGCTAATGTTATCTCACTTTTTTAAAAAGGAGGGAGGGAGAAAACAGAGAACTATCGACCTGTCAGCCTGACAACGGTGGTGGGAAAGATGCCAGAGTCCATTATTAAGGATGAAATTGTGGCAAGAACAGGAAGGCAGATTATTATCTTGACCGTGCAGAGTTGGGTAAGGGAGAAATACAAAGAGATCTCGGAGTCCTTGTTCATCAGTCACTGAAGGTGTATGAACAAGTGCAGCAGGCAGTGAAGCTGGCTCATGGAATGTTGGCCTTTTTTACAAGGGAATTGAGTACAAGACCAAGGAAATCCTCTTGCATTTGTACAGAGCCCTGGTGAGACCACACCTGGAGTATTGTGTGCAGTTCTGGTCTCCAGGGTTAAGGAAGGACATCCTGGCTGTAGACGTAGACGTAGACGTAGATGTAACGTAGATTCACGAGGTTAATTCCTGGAATGTCTTGACTGTCTTACGCAGAAACGTTAGAGAGGCTGGACTTGTACACGCTGGAATTAAGGAGATTGGGTGAGGGTCTGATTGAAACATATAAGATTATTAAGGGATTGGACAAGTTAGAGGCAGGAAATAAGTTCCAGCTGCTGGGAGAGTCCAGTACCAGAGGGCATTGTTTGAGAATAAGGAGTAGGTCATTTAGGACAGAGTTAAGGAAAAACTTCTTCTCCCAGAGAGTTGTGGGGATCTGGAATGCACTGCCTCGGAAGATAGTGGAGGCCAATTCTCTGGATGCTTTCAAGAAGGAGCTAGATAGTTATCTTATGGACAGGGGAATCAAGGGATATGGGAACAAGGTAGGAACAGGGTATTGATAGTAATTGATCAGCCATGATCTCAAAATGGCGGTGCAGACTCGAAGGGCCGAATGGTCTACTTCTGCATCTATTGTCTATTTTCTATTGATGACGGTGAGCACAATATAACCGAGGTTGATGTTCTGGAGCATGTTTATATTAAGCGAGGAGAGGTGTTAGAGTTGTTAAAATGCATTAGGACGGATAGGTCTCCGGGGATTGCTGGACTATTCCTCAGGCTGCTTAACAAGGCGAGAGAAAACATTGCTGAGCCTCTGCCTGGGATCTTTATGTTCTCTTTGCCCAGGGGAATGGTACCGGAGGATTTGAGGAGGGCGAATGCTGTCCCCTTCTTCATAAATGGTAGTAGGAATAGTCCAGGTAATTATAAATCAGTGATCCTTAGGTCTACTAAAATCTACTAAAATCTACATGGATTTTAGTAAGGCATTTGACAAGGTACCACTTGGTAGGTAGTCAGGCAGCATGGGATACAGGAAAGCTTGGCCAAGTTTGTTCAGAATTGGCTTGCCTGCAGAAAGCAGAGGGTCGTAGTGGATGGACTACATTTTGATTGAAGGGTTGTGACTAGTGGTTTCCCACAAGGATCGGTTCTGGGACCTCCTGCTTTCGTGATTGTTCTTAACGACCTGGATGTAGGCGCAAGTCTGCAGACGACACAAGGGTTGGTGGTATTGTAGATAGTGTAGAGGATTGTCGAAGATTTCAGAGAGAGCTTGATAGAATGCAGAAGTGGGCTGAGCAGTGGCAGTTGTAGTTCAACCCAGAGAAGTGTGAGGTGGTACACTTTGGAAGGACAAACTCCAAGGCAGACTACAGGATACTTGGAAGTGTCGAGGAGCAGAGGGATCTGTGGGTACATGTCTACAGATCCCTGAAAATTGCCTGACGGGAGAATAGGTTAGTTAAGAAAGCTTATAGAGTGCTAGCTTTCATAAGTCGAGGGATAGAGTTTAAGAGTCGCAGGGTAAGGAAGCAGCTTTATAAAACTCTAGTTTGCCCATACTTGGAGTATTGTGTCCAGGTCTCGTCGCCTCACTATAGGAAGGATGTGGAAGCATTGGAAAGAGTTAAGAGGAGATTTACTAGGATGCTGCTTGGTTTTGACAGTATGCATTATGATCAGAGATTAAGGGGGCTCGGGCTTTACTCTTTGGAAAGAAGGAGGATGAGAGGAGTCATGATAGAGTCATACAAGATATTAAGAGGAATAGATTGAGTGGACAGCCAGCGTCCGTTCCCCAGGGTACCACTGCCCAATACAAGTGGACATGGCTATAAAGTAATGGGTTTAAAGTTCAAGGGGTATATTAGAGGAAGGTTTTGTTTTACTCAGTGTGGCTGGTGCGTGGAATACAGTGCCTGAGTCAGTGATGGAGGCAGATACACTAGTGAAGTTTAGGAGACTACTAGACAGGTATATGGAAGAATTTAAGTTGGAAGGTTACATAAGAGGTAGGGTTTAGGGTCGGCTCACATTGTGGGCTGAAGGGCATGTACTGTGCTGTATTGTTCTATGTTCTATTTTTATACTCATGGTGAAGGGTGTCTGGAATAATTGCCAGGGGTGATGGTGGAGGCAGATGCAAAAGTGGCTGTTAGATACCACATGAATATGTGGAGAGTGCAGGGATGTGGTCTTTAGGGAGGCAGACGTGACTGGTCCAGTAAAGCCTGAAGTGACAAGTCCAATCGCATCAGAACAAAAGGGTGAGCAGAAGTACCTGTTCCCTTGCTGTTAGATGTTGGTTAGAACACAGCCGGAGGACTGTGGGTCTCGCTGGTCAGCCGCCTCTGGAAGGATTTACCTAAAAATGTGCAGGAAGTATTCAGGACTTGTTTTTTTTTAACCGGGACAGGAGGACACAGCTCAGAAGGAGACTGGATAGTGACTGTGTACTGATCCCAAAACTCAAGGTGAGCATCACTGATTCTCCCCACCGCCACCACAGTTTCCAGCGGGTAGCGCGCTCAAGGCAATTGCGGAATGGACGAGCCGCCGGGCCTTCTGGGCGTTGTTGTTTTATATATGTCTCTTCCTCCATAGCTCACTTCCTGCAAAAACACTTTTTCTCAGCCGCCACAACTATATCCGGAACGGACTCAACGAGGTGTCGGAGAACCCCGCCTTTCCCAGCCAGAAACCACATACAGCAGCAATGCACTGAACTCCGCCATGCCGCTGGAGCGAAGAGGAGGGGCTCGGACAGATTTCCATCCTGCCTATTGTAGCTCAGATCCACCTATGTCCCATGTTGTCATTGGCTGAGGTGCCTGTTGGTCAAATAAAAACACACACTACCATTGGCTAACATAGAAACACGGAAACATGGAAAGCCTACGGAACAATACAGACCCTTCGGCCCACAATGCTCTCCGAATATTTCCCTACCATAGAATTTACGTATTGCCCAGCGCGCTCAATTTTTCTAAGCTCCATGTGCCTATCCAGGAGTCTTTTAAACGACCCTATCGTATCTGCCTCCACCACCGACCACGGCAGCCCATTTCACGCACTCACCACTCTCCACGTAAAAGAAAACATACCCCTTGAATCTCCTCGGTACCTATTTCCAAGCACCTGAAGACTGTGCCCTCTCATGTTAGCTCTTTCTGCTGCGGGGAAAAGCCTCTAACTATCAACACGATCAATGCTTGCCATGACCTTATGCACCTCTATCCGATTACCTCCCATCCTCTGTTGCCCCAAGGAGAAAAGGCCGAGTTCACTCAACGTATTCTCATTAGGCGTGCTCCCCAATCCACACAACATCCTTGTAAATCTCTTCTGCACCCTTTCTATGATTTCCACCTCCTCCCTGTCGCGAGGCGACCGGAAGGCCGATGCACCGTATATATTTTTAACCACAGAGTAAACCTGCGCAGCTGCTTTGTGCGTCCTATGGACTCCAACCCCAAGATCCCTCTGATCCTCCACACTGCCAAGAGCCTGCCTATATTCTCCCATCTTATTTTGACCTACCAAAATGAAACACCTGACATTTATCTGGGTTGAGCTCCATCTGCCACTTTTCAGCCCAGTTTTCCATCCTATCAATGTCCTGTTATAAACTCTGACAGCCCTTCACATGATCCACAACACCACAAACATTTGTGTCATCATCAAATTTACTAACCTGTCCCTCCACTTCCTCATCCAGGCCGTTTATAATAATCAGGAAGAGTAGGGGTCCCAGAACAGATCCCTGAGACACACCTCTGGTCACCGGCCTTCATTCAGAATATGACCCGTGCACAACCACACATCGCCTTCTGTGGACAAGCCAATTCTGGATCCACAAAGCATTGCCCCTTATATCCCATCCCTCCTTAATTTCTCAATAAGCCTGGGATAAATTATCAAATGGGGTACATTATCAAATGCCTTGCCTAAATCCATCTACATTACATCTGCTTCTCTACCTTCAACATTGTGTTTAGTCACATCCAGAAAAAGAAAAGTTCTATCATTCTCATAAGGAATGATCTGCCCTTGACAAAGCCATGCTGTCTATTCCTAATCTTATTATGCCTCTCCAAATGTTCATAAGCCCTACCTGTCTGGATCTTTTCCATCAACTTACCAAACACTGAAGCAAGACTCACTGGTCTATAATTTCCCGGGCTATCTCTACGCCCTTTCTTGAATAAGGGAAAAACATCCGCAACCGTCCAATCCTCCGGAACCTCTCACGTCCCCATTGATGGTGCAAAGATCATCGCCAGGGGCTCAGCAATCTATTCCCTTGCCGCCCAGAGTAGCCTGGGTTCCATCTCCTCCAGTCCCGGTGACTTATCTAAGTTGATGATTTCCAAAAGCTCCAACACATGCTCTTTCATAATGTCTATATGCTCAAACTTATCATTCCGCTGCAAGTTATCCCTACAATTGGCAAGATCCCTTTCCGTAGTGAATACTGAAGCAAAGTAATGATTAAGTATCTCTGCTTTTTCTTCCGGATCCATACACACTTTTCCACTGTCACACTTGATTGATTCTATTCTCTCACCTCTTATCCTCTTGCTCTTCAGACACTTGTAGAATGCTTTGGGGTTTTCCTTAACCCTGTCCAACAAGGCATTCTGATGGCCTCTTCCAGCTGTACTAATTTCCTTTTTAAGCTCCTTCCTGCTAACCTTGTAATTTTCTAGATCTGTCTCATTACCTGTTTTTTTTTTAACCTTTAGTAAGCTGTTGTTTTATTCTTGCCTAGATTTACAATCGCCTTTGTTCACCACGTTTCCTATGCCATACGGTACTTACCCTGTCTCATTGGAACCTACCTATGCAGAACTCCACGCCAATATCCCATGAACATTTCCCACATTTCTGCAGTACATTTCCCTGAGAACGTCTATTCCAAATTTATGCTTGCAATTTGCTGCCTGATAGCCTCATATTTCACCCTGCTCAAAAGAAAGCACTTTCCTGTCTGTTCTTATGCCTCTCCAATGCTACGGTAAAGGAGATAGACCTAGGATCACCATCTCCAAAATGTTCACCAACTGAGTTATTTAAGACCTGACCAGGTTCACTTTCCGATATCAGATCAAATATAGCATCTACTCTTGTAGGCATATCTACATATTGTGTCCAGAAACCTTTTTGAACACACCTAACAAACTCCATCCCATCTCAACCCTCTAGGGAATTGCCAGTCAATATTTGAGAAATTCAAGTCAAATCATTTTTATTGCCCTTTCGACCATAACCGCTGGTACAGTACACAGTAAAACCGAGAGTAATTTTATTCAGGACCATTGTGCTACACTGGACAGTGCAAAAACTACAGTGCACTACGTAAAAACAACACAGAAAAAAAGCTACTCTAGACTACAATTAATAGCAAGACAATATGCACAGTAGAAGTGCATTGGTGTCAGTCTGGGTATTGAGGAGTCTGATGGCTTGGGGGAAGAATCCATTACACAGTCTGGTCGTGAGAGACCGAATGTTTCGATGCCTTTTCCCAGACGGCAGAAGGGAGATGAGTTTGTGTGAGGAGTGTGTTGGGTCCTTTATAATGCTGTTTGCTTTGTGGATGCAGCGTGCAGAGTAAACGTCTGCAATGGCGGGAAGAGATACCCCGATGATCTTCTCAGCTGACCCCACTATCCGCTACAAGGTCTTGCAATCCGAGATGGTGCCATTTCCGAATCAGGTAGTGATGCAACTGCTCGGGATACTCTCAATACAACCCCTGTAGAACGTGATGAGGATGGACGGTGGGAGATGGACTTTCCTCAGCCTTCGCAGAAAGTAGAGTCGCAACTTCCCATCACGACAACCCTGCTGTTATTACTCATTTCCAGAATCTGTCTCCCTATCTGCTCCTCGATCCCCTGTCACTATTGGGTGGTCTATAAAAACAACCATCAGAGTTATTGACTGTTTCCAACGTCCACCTACAGAGACTCAGTAGTCAATCCCTACATTGCTTTCTCCTTGTCTGCAGCCGTGACACGGTCTCTAATCAACAGTGCCACGCCACCACTTCTTTTCCCTCTATTGTGAGGCAACAGCCCCTTCCCCTACCTCTTCAGTTCGGTTCCCACCACATGCAATTCTTGTTCAAGCTCTCTCCAACAGCCTGAGCAAACTTCCCCGCCAGGATATTGGTCCCCCTTGGATTCAAGAGCAACCCATCCTTTTAGAAAAGTTCACACCTGCTTCAAAAGAGGTCCCACTGATGCAGAAATCTAAATCCCCCGCTCCAATCCCTCAGCCACGCATTTATCCTCCATCTCAATCTATTCCTACACTCAGTATCACGAGGCACAGGCTGTAATCGCGATATTACTACCTTTGAGGATGTGCTTCTCGACTTCCTTCCTTACTCCCTGTAGTCTGTTTTCAAGACGTCCTTCCTTTTCCTACCTATGTCGTTGGTACGAATGTGAACCACGACCTCGAGCTGTCTTTCGTCCCATTTCAGCTTATCGTAGATCAGAAACATCCAGGGACATGGCACCTGGGAGGCAAACTATCATCTGTGTTTCTATCCTCCGTCCACAGGATCGCCTGTCTGACCCCTGACTATAGAGTCCCCTATCACTGCTGACATCCTTTTCCTCTCCATACCCTCTGAGCCACAGGGCCAGTCGCTAATCCAGAGGTGCAGCCACTGTTGCTTCCCCTACTAGGTCGCCCCTACCACCAACTCTACTCAAGCAGGAGTACTTATTTTTCAGGGACACAGCCTCAGGGGTATTCTCTAGAATCTGACTGTTGCCCTTTACTCTGCTGACTATTACCCACTTACCTGTCTCTCAAAGCCCCGGTGTGACTACCTGTCTGTTGCTCCTATCTATCACCTTCTCACTCTCCCAGGCCAGACGAAGGTCATCGAGCAGCATCTCCAGTTTCTTACTCGGTCCCGGAGGACCTGCAGCTCGACACTCCTGGCGGAGGTGTGGCTGTCCGGGAAGGAGAGAGTCTCCAGGATTTCCCACAACGGACACCCAGCACAGACTAACGGCCTCCTACACATATTTCCTGCCTGTATTTTAGACAGGCAACCTACCTCGCCTCGACCCGCTGTCAAGGAGTCAAAGCCCTGTTACTCTGTTACCTCTCGTCCGTCTCCCGCTCTGTAAAACCTTCTCGCTTTTAAACTCTTCTCGCTGTTCAAACTGGCTGACGACTACGCGCTTGCGCAGTCACGCCTCGATCTTACCTCTGAAGAAATAACCTAATGTGAACGTCAGTCAGCTTTGCAAACAGTTAAAATGAACGTTGGAAAAGTGTTCCCAATCAGAGAACAGACTGTGACGTTAAAGGATATATGACATTATCACAGTTCTGTCGCAAGCAATGTTTCTCTGCTGGATAAAATAAAGTTTATGATGTTTATAACCGGCGTGGTGAATTGTACTGATCATACATCTCGTACTACTCAGGAAATTAAAATTATTGTAGAAGCTGCAGAAAGGTATCTCGGTGAAACTGGTGTTTGTGGGAATCTATAAATGAAGCTCTGATGGGTGGGGTGTCTGTATCGCAGCCTACTTATGAAACTACACAATGGGATTAAAATATTGCGGTGGAATGCAGTAAGCCTCGTTTCTCATGGTCAAGCCTTTCAGAATTTTATTTCTGATACGTCAAATCCGCCCGATTTTATATGCATTCAGAAAAACCTCGTTGTTCGCACATTTTCTCCCCCAGAGCAGTGTTATATTTCTAATGGTGTTGATAGGTTAGTTGCTGGAGCGGTGATGTTGCCAGTTTTATAAGGAAAAGGGCAGGGTATAGAGTTGTGAATGCGAATGTAAAGTAAAAAGCTTTTGTAGCAGAGTACAAATATTTCATTTAACTGGTAGCGGCGTTGAAGTGGTTAATTTTCACAACTTGTAGGAAATGGCATTGGTAGTGCTTATTTTAAACACTGGGTGCTCCCCATCTGATGCATCTGCTGGTGGGCCTATATCGATAATACCTCATTTATGTGAACTTATGGAACATCTGGCAATGGAACGATTGAACAATATTGTGGATAAACAATGTGATATATCATTTTATCGGAGTGGGCTTCGGAAGGGTAGAATGACATTGGATTCACGTTTAGGTTTGGAAGATGATATTAGGAAGGCAGAGTTAAATAAATATGGTGTAATAGCAGTACTTTCTGATATTGGAAAGGCATATGGTATTTATGGAAAGAAGTACTTTTGATTAAAGTATGGGAATGAGGATTGAGGGGGAGATTGTAAACTTTGACTGAGATTTATACATTTCGACTGTCTGTTCTGGTACGGGTAGGAGTTACGTTCGGGTTTCTATGAGATAGAGATTGAAAAACCACAAGGCAGTATTGGTAACCCATTATCATTAATTTTATGAGTAATGATATTTTCTCTGAGACAGGCACTGGGGTGCGTAAATCACTATCTGCAGATGATGGAGTTTTATGGAATCCAAGTAGAAATTTCAATCATACTGGATGCCACTAGCAAAGAAAAAATTTGAAGAATAGGCAAATATATAAGGATTTAAGCTTTCAGTAGTTAATGCAGAAGTACCGTGTTACACAAATAGGATTCATAGATCGGCGGTTAATTTGAAATCATATGGTCAAACTCTTGAAGACGTAACAGTTGTAAGATTTCCAGGCAGGTGGATCATTAATAAACTGACATGGAATCACCACATCAGAAAATAATAGATAAATATAAAGTAAAACGAAGCATTCTCAGTGAGTATCCTGCCGTGCTACATTAAAATCATTGATGACCATTTTCATTTGTGTAATTTTATCTGTTCTTGTTTATGGCAGTGACTTTTGGAGCAGCTGCTTCTTCAACTTTACAACGTTAGGGCGCGACTCCAGCACGGCTATAAGATTGTGTTGTGGTGTTTTAAGTTCGTCCCCCGTTTCGGATTCACTGGTTGAAATGGGCCAACAACAACTGTGGAGATTGCAGCTGATGTTAGCATTCTGAATTAGTTTGACCGGACAAAGAAATGATCATCCTGTGAAGATGTGTTGGAGGTCTGTTGGGAACATCACACGAAGAGTGTTTTTAGTTTTACGTGGCTGGGATCTTATCACACTAGGAAGATGGGATTGTTGGATTGTGCAATATGCCCCTCTGTCACGTTTTCTGAAACCCCACATTGTTCTGCCTATTAACTAGATTGTTTTATTTCACACAGTTTAATAGAATCTAAGGATTCTGTTATGCCCGAGCGTCTGTTGGTTCATCAGTATATTAAGGATTATTATTATGATATGTTAACCATTGTTGCAGAAGAATCAGAAGATACCTTAACCGTAATGTTGGCGTGGCTGTTTTGTGCCTGAATTACAAGTTGTTATAATAAAGAAACAACTTGCCCACCAATTATCGGTATGTACAGTAGAATTTGTTGCCATCATTTTTGGACTTACAGCAGATGGAGGAAATTTTTCCACGTGATGTTGTAATTTGGGTTTTGATGAGTCTTACACTGGGTTATTTCAGCAGTCGGTCAGATATACTGTTGGAAGCTCATCGACAATTATTCCAAAGAAGACACAAAGTAATGGTTTATAAACAGGGGCTTTGAAGCAAAAGCTGTTAAAATGTTAACTCCAGATAAAGACATTCTAAAGCAAATCAGAAGCTAAAGTGTTGGATGGTTAACAATTATCGCAAGAACGGTGGGAAATTGGCATAAATGGAGATATCTTTAAAGAATAGATATCTGTTAGTTTCTTGGGGAAGGTACTTAAACCAGAAAGGTGGGAATTATATTGGCACGACTTCGAATTCAGCACACTCTTCTGAATTATTCCTTATGTCCTTTTGGAGAACGTTTTCCAGGTCGTATACGCTCTGTCATTATGAAACAGTTGAACAGTTACTAATTCAGGATGCAGCATGTCATGTAGAAAGAAAATAATTGCAGGCTTCATTCCGATCTTTGGAATTTGATAATTTACATTTAAAAACTTTCTTAAGTTATTGCAGTAACTTTACTTTAATTCAAGGTGTTGTGTTTCATTACATAAACTGTGTGAGGTTTTGCGGTAATTTAGCTTTCATATGAGTTTTCTTTCGCGATTCTCGACACCACTCTCCGATCCAGCTGGTGGCAGGAATGCGCCTTTAAATTGGACTATCAACAAACATTTATCCAAAGCCTGCCCTATTTCTTCACGTTAGCCATTCATTCAAGGGGAAGGTGGACTGATCACCATTGTGATTGACATTGGAACCATTATCAAATTGGACCCCCGCCGTCTTGTGGTAATGTCGGGCTGTGAGGTTTGTGGGTGGAATGGGAACAGACGGAAATATCCAGAGACTGATGGGTAGGTGGCATTCCGGAGTAGTCCATTGACTGACATCTAGCGGGTGAAATGAGGATTGATTCTCCAGGACGGTGCATTGCCCCTCTCTCGCACCGCACCCACCCGCACCCCCCCCCCCCCCCGACACACACACACGCCCACACACTATGCTAATGTCGTGGAGATAGATACCGGTCGACAGGGCAACCCGCCCGGGAATACCACCTGGGATAACAGGCGGTGGATGTGAGGAGCTGGATCCTGGCCCGGAGACACTGCGGCCGCCTTTGGTGTGCGCTCAGGACGCGGCTTTGTTAATGAACTGAAGCACCGAGGTGACCGGATATTTCACCGCGCTGATCACCTGTTCCCTGAATTTCGACTGGGTCACCGCGTAAATAAATGTGTTCGTGCAGCAGCTGAAATTCCTCAGCAAAGCCCCGACGTACACAAAGATCCATTCGGAATCATTGAATTTGAATCCTTTTCCTTTGACCTGATAATATACGAAATTTACAACCAGTGTCATCCACAGGAGGATGAAGTTGGCGGAGAGGGTGAAGAGTAAAATCACAGACCTGCTCTCCATCTCCGGATCACTGCGGTTCTCCACCTTGCTCTGACCCTTCAGCCCCTTACGGACCCGACTGGCCACTAAAATGTGTCTGACTGTCAGAGCGTTGAGCAGCAGGATCCCAGCGAAAGGAAGCAACGGTGTTAAAACCTTATCGAGCCAGTCATATCCTATCCACCCGGGGTCAGTGAAATACTTATTTGTGATCACACAGAACCACGGTACATTATCGATAATAATCCTGGGTTGCCGTGTGAAGTATCGGGGAACGTTTTTCAGACAGAACAGCACGCTGATTGTTGTTAGAACCACAGCTGCAGTTTTCCCAGTGCAATATTTTGTTTTCAGTTTCTGGCAGCAAATAGCCACAAACCGGTCAAAGGTGAAAGTGACGGTGAACCAGACAGAACAGTCTGCTGCTGTGAACCTTAGTACCGCGATAACACTGCACAAAGGAGTGATCTCCAGAAAACTCCTCGGGAAGTAATACTCTTTGATTCGAGACAAAATGCCCAGGGTGACAACAGTCAGTAGATCCGCCGCTGCCATGGCCACCAGGTAGCGAGTGGTGCAGGTAGAGAGGCCGCACTTTCCCCGGGACAGGATGAGAATCGCCACTAAATTCACTGGAGAGAGAGAGAGAGAGAGAGAGAGAGAAAGAGAAGCCATTAAACATTTTCTCTGGGAAAAAAACACGGGATTTCGTTTCAGCTAAAGTTCAGGAGTGCTGGAGTCTGGGAACGGCTGCTAATCGAACAGGGGTTCTCTCTTTTCAATAACACAGAAACCGTGAACTGTACCGTGTAAAGCCCTCCCAGTGTCACCTTCCCGCAGAGCTGCCTGTCCCCAGCACTGGGACAAAACTAGACGAATTCTAACTAATACCCTCTCAGTTTCTCTTCCCGCAGAACTGCCTGTCCCCAGCACTGTGACAAATCTAGACAAATCCTAACTAAAGCCCTCTCCGTTTCACTTCCCGCACAGCTGCCTGTCCCCGGAACTGGGACAAATCTAGACATATTGTCATTAAAACCTTCTCCGTTTCACTTCCCGGAGAGCTGCCTGTCCCCAGAACTGGGACAACTCTGAAGAAGTTGTTATTAAAAGCCTCCCAGTCACTCCCTCCTCAAGAGCTGCCTGTCCGCAGCACCGGGACAAAGCTGTTCAAGGTGTCAGAAAAGGCGAGAACAACGTTCGAATGAAACCCGTGAATGAGAGGAGCGACACAGGTTTAGTTCCGCTGTCATGAAGTATGAAAAAGCAGAATGTACAGTTGACCGGATCAATAACATTAACGGATACTTGTGCAATGATCATCAATTTGGAAGCTTGTTAAATGATCACAACCAAGTTCACAACGGTTAACACTCAGAAATAGCAAACATGAATTGCTCTGCCTACTCACCAGGAACTCCAATGACGGCAATGAACACGTACAATATCTTTTGCGCAGTCATGTACGCTTCTAACATTGCAGACATTTTCTCTGTCCAGTGATCTGTCCTCCTGAGCTACAGACGATCTCTCGGAATGAAATGTTGAGACAGCACGCGCCTGGGTTTTTAATGCCATTTAGCGACTCCACAGGGACAGATTGCATCAGATTTTAAAAGATTTTTAAATTAGTTGCAAACCGATTACATCACTCAGATACAATCCCCACGGTGACATATTGTGATTAATTTAATGAATTAATCTTTATTCTATTTTTGGGAGTTAGTTTGTCCCATAAAATGGTGACTGAACGTTCTGAGATACTTTATCAATGAAATGTGCTTCCACTATAAATATGCACTTCACAGGAACCAAACAACCATAGAACATTACAGCACAGAAACAGGACCTTCGGCCCCTCTTGGCTGTGCCGAAACATTTTTCTGCCTCGTCCCACTTACCTGCACACGGCCCATATCCCTCCATACCCCTCTCATCCATGGACGTATCCAAGTTTTTCTTAACTGTTAAACGTGAGCCTGCATTTACCACTTCAGCTGGCACCTCATTCCACACTACCACCACATTCTGTGTGAAGAATCCCCCCATGTTCCTTTTAAACTTTTCACTTTTCACCAATCATCCACCTCCTCTCTTTTTTTCCTCTCCTACCCTCAGTCGAAAAAGCCTGGTTGCATTCACTCTATCTATACCCACTTAGTTTTATATACCTCTACCAAATCTCCCCTCATTCTTCTATGCTCCAGGGAATAAAGTCCTAATCTAATCAACCTTTCTCTTTAACTCACTTTCTCAAGTCCCGGCAACATCCTTGTAAACCTTCTTTGTAATCTTTCAAACTTATTCATATCCTTCCTGTAATTAGGTTACCATAACTGCACAGAATACTCCAGATTCGGCCTCACCGATGTCTTATACAACCACACCATAACATCCTAAATCTTATACTCAATACTTTGATTTATAAAGGCCAATGTACTAAAAACAATCTTTACTACCCTATCTTCCCGTGACGCCACTTTTCGGGAATTATGTATCTGTATTCCTAGATCACTCTGTTCTTCTGCACTCCTCAGTGTCCTACCATTTCCATTAGATGTCCTATCTTGGTTTTTCCTTCCAAAATGCAGTACCTTACACTTGTCTGCATTAAACTCCATCTGCCATTTTTCAGCCCATTTCTCCAACTGGTCCAAATCACTCTGCAAACTTTGAAAACATTCCTCACTATCTATTACACCTCCAACCTTTGTATCATCAGCAAATCTGCTGATCCAATTTACCACATTATCATCCAGATCATTGATGTAGATGGCAAATAACAATGGACGCAGCACTGATCCCTGTGGCACACCACTAGTCACAGGCTAGTGAAGCAATCCTCCACTACCACTCTCTGGCTTTTCCCATTGAGCCAATGTCTAATCCAATTTATTACCTCACCATGTACACCTAGCGACTGAATCTTCCTAAATAACCTTCCATGCGGGACCTTGTCAAAGGCCTTACTGAACAACATGTACAGATAGACAATATCCATTGCCTTCCCTTCATCCACTTTCCTGGCAACTTCCTCGAAAAAGTCGAATAGGTTTGTTAAACATGACCTACCAGGCACAAAGTCATGTTGACTCTCCCTAATAAGTGCCTGCCTATCCAAATACTTGTAGATCCTATTTTTTTAGTATTTCTTCCGGTAATTTACCTACTACTGATATTAGACTTACCTGCCTATTATTTCCCGGTTTGTTCTTTGAGCCTTTTTAAACAACGGAAGTACTTAGTACTCCTTCCAATAACTTACCCACTACTGACATCAAACTTGCCAGCCTATAATTTAAAAGATTACTTTTAGGGCCATTTTTAAACAACGGAACAACATGAGCCATCTCCCAATCGTCCAGAACCTCACCCGTAGGTGAGGTTTTTGCCAGGATCCCTGCAATTTCAATAGTAGTCTCCTTCAAGGGCCGAGGGAATACCCTGTCAGGTGCCCGGGATTTATCTACTCTGATTTGCCTCAAGACACCAAGCACATCCTCCTCTTCAATCTGTATAGGTTCCATGACTTCACCACCTGTTTGCCTTATTTCTATAGACTCCATGTCAGTTTCCTTAGAGACAGAAAAAGCCCGTTTAAGATCCCCCCATTTCTTTTGGCCATCCACTCTGATCTTCAAGAGGACCTATATTATCCCTTTCTCTCCGTTTGTTCTTAATATACCCGTAGAAGCTCGTAGGATTATCCTTCATCTATACTGCTAAAGCCACCTCATGTCTTCCTTTTGCACTCCTGATTTCTTTCCTAAGTGGTTTTTGCAATTTTTATACTCCTCAAGCACCCTATTTGCTCCCTGTTGCCTATACATGTTATACATCTCTCTTTTCTTCTTTATCAGAGTTTCAATATCCCTCGAGATTCAAAGTTGCTTATTTTTATTCACTTTGCCTTTCATCCTGACAGGAACATACAAATTCTGCACTGTCAAATTTTTTCCTTTGAAGGCTTCCCACTTACCAATCCTTGCCAGAGAACAACCTGCCCCATTCCACGCATTTTGGATCCTTTCGCATTTCCTCAAATTTTGTGTTTTTGCAGTTTTGAACCTCAACTCGACGACCAGATCTGTCTTTAGCCATGATCGTTGAAACTAATGGTGTTATGATCACTGGAACCAAAGTGTTCTCTACACACTCTTCCGTCACGTGTGCTAACTCGTCTTCTAATAGGAAATCTAATATAACATCCTTTTTACAAACTGTAGTTATAGGAAGGTATAGAGGTATATGCACCTCTATATAGATTTAGAAAAAAATCCTGAACACATTTTACAAAGTCTAACCCATCTAGACCAGTATGGGAGTCCCAATCAATATGTGGAAAATGAAAATCCCCTACTATTACAACTTTAGGTTCCCTGAAGTTGTCTGCTATCTCTCTGCAGATTTGCTCCTCCAATTCTCGCTGACTATAATACAACCTCAATAATGTGGTCTTACGTTTCCTGTTTCTCAGCTCCACTCCTATGGCCTTGGCAGACAAACCCTCTATTCTGTCCTGCCTGAGCACTGCTGTAACATTTTCCCTGCTGTCTTCCCCACAATTTTCCTCGCACTGAAATAGACACAGCTCAGAAGATAATTTCCACCACACACAAAGCTTCTATTTGTGACGTTGCCTGGCCTGAACCTTTAACATCATTAATTTTCAACCCTGCTTCACTATCTGCTCTGTCACTTTAGTTTCCATCCCCTTGCAAATCTAGTGTAAACATTCCCAAATTACACCACAAACCTCCATGCAAGGATATTGCCCCCCCCCCCCTTTAGCTCAGTTGTAACCCATCGCTCTTGTACAGCTCGCACCTGCCCCGGAAGAGGTCCCAATGATCATGGAATCTGACACGTTGCCCCGTACACCAGTTCTTCGGCCATGTGTTCATCCTCCAGAGCATCCTACTCTTACCCACACTAACACGTGGCACAGGTAGCAGTCTTGAGATTACCACCCTCGAGGTCCTGCTTTTTAACTTCCTACCAAGCTCTTACACTCACTCTGCAGGACTTTGTCACTCTTTCTTTTTATGTCATTGGTACCGGTGAGTGCCATCATACTGGCTGATCATACTTCCGCTTCAGGATGGTGTGTACGCGATCAGAGACATCCGTGACCCTGGCACCCGGGAGGCAACAAACCATTTGGGATTCTCTGTCGTGACAACAGAACCTCTTGTCTGTACCTCTGAATATCGAGTCCCCTATCACTGTCGCTTTCCTCTTTTCCCACCTCCTTTCTGTACTGCAGAACCAGACTCGGTGAAAGAGATCTGGCTCCAGGTAAGTCAACCCTCCAACAGTAACCAAATCTGTACACTTGTTGTTGAGGGGAATGGCCACAGGAGAATCCTGCTCCGCCTGACCTTTCCCCTTCCGTCGTCTGACGATAACGATTTAACAAACACAGAATTTTGAAATAAATTATATCATTGCAGTTTGTGAGATTGTATTGCATCACCTACTGTTACCATTGTCCTCAAGAGTATAAACTACTGATGTGGTTTGTGCTTCAGGGACTCTAGCGAGAGGGTCCCCAAGAAAAATTCTATTTGTAGTGATGAATAAACACGAAACCTTCCAACGTCTTCAGTGACTTACTCACAGGCAGAAAATTTGAAGGGTCGTCCAGGACACATCCCTCACCCTCAAATGGCCGTCAATTTCGGCAGTCTTGTGTGGGAGTGTTGTTTAAATCATGTCGCTCCTTATGTGTTAAAGACTACGACAGAGAGCTGGACAGGCGGATAAGAAAGTGAAGGTGTTTGTGTGTGTGTGTGTGTGTGTGTGTGTGTGTGTGTGTGTGTGTGTGTGTGTGTGTGTGTGTGTGTGTGTGTGTGTGTGTGTGTGTGTGTGTGTGTGTGTGCATGTGGGTGTTTGTGTTTGTTTTTTTCTTCAACAACTTTAAAATCCCTTACTCTGATCGGCTCACTTTGACCATGGGTGTCCAGTATCAATTCACTTCTATCGTCCACTATAGGACCGTAAAGCACACCGCGTTCTTGCCGACAATAGACCCAACCAGTTCCCTTTCATCGACACTTCATTTGGAGTCAGAGGGCATTATAATAAACAAACAAACTCTTTTGCCCATATAGTCCGTACCGAATTGTTATTCTGCCGAGTCCCATAACCGTAGCAGGACCATGGTCTTCAATACCCCTCCCGTCCATGTACTGATCCAATCTTCTCTGCAATGAGATCGATAACTTCCACTGACAGCTCTTCCCACCCCCGCAACACCCTCTGAGTGAAGGATATCCCACTCAGGTTCCTCATCAATATTTCACCTTCCACCCTTAAACTGCGACCTCCAGGTGCTGTCTCGCCCAACCTCAGAGAAAAAATTCTGACTATATTAACCCTGTTAACAACACTGATAATTGTGTAACCCTCTGTGAAATCGCCCTTCATTTTCCTATACTGCAGGTAATAAAGTCCTCACCTTTTCTGACAGCTCGGGCTCTCAAGTCCCAGAAAGCGTATTGTAAATTTTCTCTGCACTCTTTCACTTTGATGGATATCTATTTCCCCTGCAGTCAGGAACAAAAACTGCAGACAATACTTCAAGTTAGCCCTCAACTTTCATAACATCCCATCTCCTGTACTCAGTACATTGATTTACGAAGGCCAATGTGCCAAAAGCTCTCTCTACCAGCTTATCCATCACTGACGCCACTTTCAAGTAATCATGAAAGTCTGTTCCCAGATCACTCTGTTCTACCAACTCCTCGGGAGCCGACTGCTCACCATATCTTCAGGCACAGCCAGATCAGTGCGGACCCCCAATCCAATTCTTTCAATATGAATTAACTTTTGATGAGTTTCCAACAGCAAATCTGACCTGCTGCGAGAATAATCTGTTTTAAGACTCTTCAAAACCGAAAGGGAATCTGCTAAAATTACAACTTTCATGCACAAATTTCCTCCACCCACTGTAAGCCTAAAATGATGGAAACCAATTCTGTTGTAAATCCTGATAAATGGTTGGTAGTACGTTTCTGTATTGCTACCTATAATTCGAGCAAAAAAAAAAGCCACACCAGCAATCCTAGTTGATATATATTTTGATCCTTCTGTAAAATGGTGAACATATCTCAATAATTTTCCTTACTATACTAAATCAACAGATTCTCAATCTCAACAGAATCACAAGACTATGAATCGAGTATCCTAAACCCAAATAAAGGCAGTGAAAGAAACTAGGTGAGGTTAGCGAAACCGGGACAGTAGGATATATTGCCTAGAGCATGACGCATAAATCAACAAAACAGAGAGCTATACAACTGCAGCGTAACTGCCTGACAATGGAACCACTATCTGGGAGTTATGAACTCGGATTCTAAGATCCCCCTGTAGACCAACACAGTCCAATCTCACCCCATGAATACAACACCAAGGGGATGGATAGATTTAACATTATCGCACAGCTCTTGAACTCTATCCCAAGTTGATGAAGGACAACACACTGGACGCCATCTTGGAACCATAGAACTGTAGATCATAACAGCACAGAAACAGGCCTTTTGCCCCTTCCTGCCTATCCTGAACCAATTTTTCTAATTTTTTCAGCCATTAAATTCTAAATTTGTGTATATTTACAAAATACAATTAAGTTGGTCAGTAAAACTATTGAAAATCATTTTTTGTACTTTTGTCAGTTGATTAAAGGTTAACGTGTATTAACATATTACAGATTTTTGTTGTTATTGCATTTTGGAAAATATCCCAACTTTTCTGGAAATGGGGTTTGTAATTTGGGAGTTTTGCAGATTGTTCTTGGCAAGGTCACAAGCCTTGTTAAGTCTTTCCCGGAATTTCAAAACGTAATCTAACACACTGACACACACTTTTGGATTAGACCATTGCTCTCTGAGCAAGGTCAAAGGTCCTTTGGACCTATAACAGAAAATGAGCTCAAATGGACTAAACCCCAGGGATTCTTGAATGGTGTCTCTCATGGCGAAAAGTAATAAGTGTATACCTTCATCCCAGTCCCCGTCATTCTCATGACGGTAGGTTTTAATCATAGTCTTTAAAGTGGAATGAAACCCCTGTAAAGCCCCTTGAGACTCCGGGTGGTATGAGGAAGACAGAATTTGTTTAACTCCCAGCTCAGAAACCATCTGTTGGAATATTCTTGAAGTAATATTACTACCCTGGTCAGATTGAATTTCTGTAGGTAAACCTACCAGTGTGAAAAACTTGCTGAGTGCCTTTACCACAGTCTTGGCCTGGATGTTTCCGAGGGATACGGCTTCAGGGAACCTAGATTCAGCACACATAACAGTTAGCACATACTGGTGAACAGCTGCAGTCTTTGGCAAAGGGGCTACACAATCCACTATGACCCTGGAAAATGGTTCACCGAAAGCAGGTATCGGCCGAAGCGGCGCTTTTGGGATGGCCTGATTATGTTTTCCCACCACCTGGCACGTATGACAATATATTTCCTCACGTTAGGCCAATAAAACTCCCTCATAATCCCGTCAACTGTTTTCTTTACACTAAAATGTCAACCTTATCGCATCTTATGGGCCAGGTTTAAAATTTCAGTCCTGTAAACGTACCTGATGCACAATAGCCCAATCCCCACTTGCAGGCACAGTAGCATGTCTCCACTTCCTCATTATCACCGCATCTTTAAGGTAATATCCCACTGACTCATTCTGAATTTCATCCTCACAGGGGGCTCTCTCTTTTACAGCCACAATTTCAGGACCTTTATTCTGTTCCTCTATAAATTCCTTCCACGATAAGGACAATTCTTTCTTATCCTCCATACACTCCTCAGCCTTACTACCCTGTAAGTCCTGTTGGTATAGGGACGGTAGGGAAGTCTCGGATAAATCAACATTATCATCTGGGCCTTTTTCGATACGCTTCTAGTTACTGCGCATGCGGCGTTTACATCAGCATCTGTGCGAGGGTCCGCAACAGCAGCAGCAGGCTTAATCGTCAGCTGAACTGCGAGGTAAACATCCCCACCTGCAAGGTCATTACCGGGTAGACATCAACATTGTCTATCGGTAGTTCAGATCGTACCCCTATTGTGACTGGTCTGGACACCAAGTCGCATTTCAAAATTATCTGATGCAAGGGCGCGGCCTCAGTCCCCTTTCCAATACCTTTGATAATATTCACTTCACCAGTCTCCGTCTCAGCACCAAATTCCAAAACACAAGTTAATATCAGTGACTGAAAAGCTCCAGTATCCTTCCAGATTCACACTGGAACCGGGGTTGACCCCTGCTTCACAGACGCAAACCCATTTTAAATAAATCTCTCGGGTCCCTCCTGAACTCGATCTGACCCCTCCTTCCTCAGCGGTGTTTCAACGCAGGCCTCTGGGGTTTTCCCTTTCTCTTTCCCTTTTTCCCTTTTCATTGGAAAACAATTGGATGCCACGTGACCAAGCTTCCCACAAAAGTAACACTTGGAACTGGGAAGTTTTCCTTTCGTCTACTTCCCTTCCTCTTTACTTTTAACACTAGTCCCCGGTTTACTCTCTGGTTCAGCCGCTGGATTATCGCTATTAACCTTTTGGTAACTCCTACTGGGAAGAAAAACCTAACCGTATGAGTTAAGGCACACTCGTCTGTTAATCTAGCAGACTCCGACAGTGTCGCTGCCTCTCTCTCATCCTCGTACTTCCTTATTTCAGCCAAGACGCAGGTTTTAAACTCTTCAATTAACATCAACTCTTTCAATTTGTCAACATCCTCACCCGCCTCTTCCGAAGCGCACAAACGATCATTTCTCATGGGCAAATCTACATACGTTTGGTTCAAAGGATTCCTCAAATATCGAAACCTTTGTCTATATGCCTCCGGAACCAACTCATAAGCTTTAAGTATAGCGCCGTTGACGACATCATAATTATTTGCGTCTGCCACAGACAACGCCGAATACGCTCGGTGGGTCTTCCCCTTAAACACACTTTGTAACAGAACCGCCCACTGATCTCCCAGCTAGTTCTGATTTATGCCACTTTTTCAAAATGTAGGAAGTACCTATCAATTTCTGTTTCCTCAAATGGAGGTATCAACATAATTTCTCGACTAACACTAAACCTTTCCCCACGGTCTGCCACGCGATCTTCACGTTGCCATTTCTCCCTCTCAAACGCTCTCTGTCTTTCTATTTCTTCTCTCTGTTTTGCCTCTTCTTCTAATTTAAGTCTCTCTAACTTCATCTGTTCCATTTGTGCTCGGACCTCCCCTTTCCCTATAGGAAGCCCCTTTAAGGCCTCCTCATCAAATTTCTATGCAGAGACGTAACATTCAGCTATTCTCCTTTGAATTTCTGTCTTTGCCAGACCCTTCGTAAACTTTGTGATTTTCAATTCCTCCACAACTACCTTCTACTCCTCCTTTCTAGTTCTCTCCAAAGCCATAGGGACTGGCCTTGCCAGAAAGTCGCTAACATCCGTTTTTCCTATTTTTCAACACAACCAAATCAAAATAGATTGTCCCCAATAAATTCAAGCAAACCCACAAAACAATTTGTTAAGATCCCGGACGCAGGTCCCAATTTTCTCACGTACCCCTTAACGGGTTAAAAAAACCAGCAGAAATAGAAAACACTTTGGAGTCCAGTATTGCCACTAACTGAGGGTATTTATTAGTAACTCAGATTAATTATTAATTATGAATTATTAATTCAGATATATTAAATAGGTTAACAATTATATATATATATATATATATATATATATTATTATATTATATTATATATATTAGTGTGGAAATATATGAAAACCAAGCATCCTCAAGCCTAGGGGTGAATAGATACAGTCTTACGGTGATGAGTAACGTTCAGTTCGGTTCGTGGTAATGAATTGAGTAGTGATGGACAGAGAAACAGATAAATGTTTTGTTCTTCAGATGAGCTGATGCTGTCGATCTTCCCGTTGTCCTCCGAAATCCTTTCGAAGTTACCAACTGAGACCACAACGAAGGAGACCGTTCTTCTGTGGTGGAATTATAAACCCAGGAGAGGGCTTGACACACCAATAACTTCCCACCGGTCACACCCTTTCACACTGCGAGGGCCACTGATCAATCCGCCTGATCGATCCTCCAAAACCCATCTTTTCTGTGGGCACAACAAAGCTCATTCAGTGTCCAAAACCATGTGTCTGTAGGTCTTTCAGCTGACCTTCTCTTTATCTCACTGTGCTAATCACCAGCTGCCCACCAAGCAGCTCCTCCCTTCTCTCTTTGTAAGAATACAGAGGCTGACAGTGTCCTTGCAAAAGTGTAGACATGCTTGCAGAGAAACCATAACACCATCTCCAGCTGTCTTCGCCTCTCTGTCTCTTAATAACAAGGTGTCTGGTGTTGAACAACAACTCCCTCTCTCTCATTCCAAAAGCGCAGTTCATAGGACACTGTCACACTTGTATGTGTAAGCCGAGCGGGAGTTCGCGGTTGTTTCGGGAGGAGAGCGAGGAGGACGGACGTGTGAGGAGCGGACAGCGGTTCCAGAGCGGCGGATACTGGACTTTGGCGGCTCGGATGGTGGCCGAAGGCTCGGAAGGTCGTTGTGGATGGAACCGGAGGCGTGAGCTCCAATGTATTAAAATATTATGCGCACACACTGATAAACCTACTGATTTGGTGCCTTTAGGTTATCTGTTTCTACTAACACATCACAAAGAAATAACTATAAAATTGGAATTATTTACTTTTGGTGTATTGTCTTGTGTTGGTGTTGCAAGCGTGTACAGGGGGGACATTACACCGTATTTACACCGAAGGATTGAACTATTGGCGGGGTGGCGGCGGTTCACTCTATGCGAACGGGGGTAGATTGGGGGCACGGATGCGACATGCGAAGACGTGACGTTACTGCTGATCCCAGCCGAGAGATTGCTTCACGACGAAGGAAATAAAGCAGCTTAAAGGAACTCACCACTTTTCTGGAGGGTGAACACGACGGATAACATTTATGATCTTGCAGGGGTTATCTCAGATGCAGGCCACTATTCCTGAATGATAAAGTCGATCCTCTATAAAACCACCGAACGACACCAACTTTACTCAATCTTTCACGTTCCCGTACTTTGTTAAGGTCTTCCCTCTCCAATACCTGACTGCAGAGGTAAAACAAAGGTGCAACTAAGGAAAACTGGCAGCGATTGGCGAAACTGCCAGCAACAACCTTTGCACATTAAAATAGAAAGTAAAACTCCATTTTTAAACAAAACTGCGTCATGAGGCGAATACTCAGCATAACGAACTGACTAACTAACAACAGCAAACTGGGTGAGAATAGGAGTTTCCCCTTATATACCTGTTGAAACATGTCATCACGTGACCTCACGCCGACGGAAAAATTATACCATGTGACCTCACACTCGCGGAAAAATCACATCACCCCACCATCACAAGACAATTACTTCATGCTCTCAAGATACTCATTTCATTATGGTCATAAGACAGTCACAAGGTAGCCATGGGGTATGTAGCACACACAAAAGAAAATAACTTTTTCATTTCCGGAACGATCCCCCAATTTTTGTTACGTAATTGTAACCTTTTAGAAACGAACCAGCATGGTTGTCTTATAGCATAAGACAGACTAATACAACATACTGCAGAAACGTGTACATCAAAATGCATTGGAGTTTTAACATCTAGATAGTCAATCTGCAATTTTATTATCTTTGCCTTTAATCTGACTTATCATAATATCATATTCTTGCAGATTCAAACTTTGTTATTGAACTGGAATTTGATTAACCATTTTCCTTATCCACCCTGTCATACAATGTGATAAAGATAGGTCACAGTGGCATGCAACATTCACTCTGAGCTATCTTATGTATCCCAAGGGTTCACATTTTCTGTGGACAATCACTTTAAAATTTCGGGAGAATGAGACTGGCTTTTGGACACTGTTTGAGTTGTTATTAAGGGAGAGAGACGAAGAATGATTGATGTTATGGCTTCTCGACAGGTTGTTTACAGTTTCACAAGGACACTGCCTGCTTGTACGAGCTTACAGAGAGCAGGGCGGAGCAGTTTGATGGACAGCTGGTGTTCAGCATGCTGAAATCAATACCAGGTCAGCTGATGGACCCAGATACACACGGTGTTGGGCACAGCAAAGCTCATTGGGTGTCCAATTATTGGAGGATCGATCAGGAGAATCCATCGGTGGCTCTCGAAGTGCAGGAAAGGAGTGACCAGTGGGAGTGATTTCTGTGTCTGACCCTCGCCTGGGTTCATAATTCCACCACAGAAGAAGAGTCTCCTTTTTGTGGTCACATTCGGTGACTTTAAAAGAAGAGAAGAGGGGAGAGTAAGGTTTCAAAGAGAAGAAACCTAGTGACAAAGAGGTCACTGCTGGGACTCTCTCTTCTTTAGCCCGTAAGGGTGTGTTCGAGTTCCATTCGAATACCAGGGTGTGGCTGTCACGTAGTTAACCCACAGGAGGGGGTTCTCTGGTGAGGGGGAATCCTTTGTGATTACCACTTGTGTGTTACCATTGTTTGGGCGTAGTAGTTCACTGAAGAAAGGCAACCCTGTACCAAATCACTGCAGGAGTTATTTCGTATATCGTAGAACTGGATAAATGGCTATCGCAGTTGTGTGTTAGTGGTAACCTTCTGTGGGAACTACCTGTGTGTGATACTCCTGGCCTGGGTTGATAGTTTCACCACTTGAAGACGGTACCTCAGTGAAAAGCTACTGTTGGTGACAATCCATACGTGGATTCTATTTGAGTATCCTGTGGCCACCACTTTGCGATGGCCCGTAACTGAATTTGGATGTGGTACCACTTTTGTTGAAAGGATATTTGTTGAAGATCACTGTCGGTGATATTCGTGTGTTGAGTGGAACAATTTCGGAAGATACAATCTATTGTTGTTGTTATTTTGGAATATCGACATAATTGCCTTCTCACAACATACGCCTTTGGATTACAAATCTCTCTCTCTTTCATTCTCTCCAACACTACTCGACTCAACTCGAACTGAACTGAACTTGACTCATCAATCGTAAGACTGTGTTCATTTACCCTTAGACTTAGAGCACTGCAGAGTTATGTGCGTCCCAAGTGACACTCCCTATGACCAAATCATCAATATAGGCATCTGGGTGTTTTAACTATTGAATTACAGAATTGATCATTGTCCGGAATATTCCTAAAGCATTTTCATTCCAAACGGCAAAAGATAGTATTCATACAACCCAGAGAGCGCTACAAATCCAGACATTTCTCCACCTTTATCCGTCAATGGAACACATCAGTACCCTTTTAACAGATAAATCTTGTACGAAACTTAACTTTTCCAACCTTGCCTATGCAATAATCCACTCTGAGGATGGGATAAGCATCTGTTTCTGTTACAGCATTTACCTTTCTATAATCATTGCAAAATCTAACACTGCCATCTGGTTTAGGCACAATGACACAAGGCGAACTCCAATCTGAGTTAGAAGGCTGAATAATACCATTTTCCAGCAAATACTCAATTACTTGTTGAGCAGGTTCACATATTTCAGTATTCATGCGATAAGGATGTTATTGAATCGGTTTCGCAACAATCGACATTGTTGTTCGCTGCGAGGCAGCAGAAAATAAATCTTCAAATTTTATAATTAACTGTTTCATCTCCTGTCGCTGCTGCGGCTGTATGTTGGCCAATTTCTCATCAAGCAAGTTCAAAATGCTCGAGTTCGTTAATATAGCTGAAACAACGTTTGGTTTACGATAAGCCTCAGATGGGTCGTTCCCAGGGTTTCCAGACTAATTGCTATTTTCCACCCTGGTCACAGCTGCGTTATCAAACTATGTTTTAAGCGTGTTGATATGACGCCATTGATTTGGCTTACGACTATTTTTGACTAAATAGTTCAGATTATTAATCATAGACAGAACCTCATAAGGACCGTGGTGTTTTGCCTGAAGTGGGTTCGTTAAAATCGGTATAAACATCAATACTTTATCACCACTTTGGGATGTTCTCATCGTAGCTTGTTGATCAAAACATGTTTTCATCTTGTTCTGAGAAACATTTAAGCTGTCCCTTACCAAGTTACAGGCTTTGTATAATCTGTTTTTGAATTTCAAAACATAGACCAACAAATTGATATGCATGTCTTCGCTTATCCACTGTTCCTTCAGCAGTGTTAAAGGTTCTCGAACCCTATAACCGAATACAAGTCAAAGAGTAAAGCCTATATGAACCCTGTATTGTCTCTCTTACTGCAAATAAAGACCAATGACTCCCTCATCTCAATCCTTTCCATTTTCACACAGTACGTCTTAATCATTGTTTTGAGGGTAAAATGGAATCTTTCCATGGCCTCTTGAGATTATGGATAGTACGCAGACGACTTAGTTTGTTTAGCTCCCAGTTTATAAACTACCTGCTGAAACAATCCTAATGTATAATTAGTTCCTTGATAAGACTGAATTTCTTTCGGCAAACCAACTAAAGTTAAAGACTAAAGACTTTTGAATCTTGTGTTGTCTCTCTTACTGCAAATAAAATCCAATGAAGCTCCCTGTTTATAAACTACCTGTTGAAACAATCCTGATGTATAATTACTTCCTTGATAAGACTGAATTTCCTTAGTCGAACCAACCAAAGTAAAAAAGAGAAAAAACAACTTTGTCAGGGCCTTTGCCACAGTCTGAACTTTTATACTTCTGAGAGGTATTGCTGCTGGGAACCTAAATGGGTACACATGATAGTTAGCAAATATTGATTTCCAGCATTAGTTTTTGGCAATGGGCCAACACAATCCACAATAACTTTAGAAACAGTTTCACCAGTTACAGGAATAGGTTGCAATCGAGCCGCTGGAGCGGCCTGCAGACAGGTTTACCCACAACCTGACAAACATGACAAGTCCGGCCAAATGTTGCAACATCTTTCCTCAAATTGGGTCAGAGGAATTGTTTAAAAGTCTTGTTCACAGTTTTATTTACACCTGGATGGCCACCCAAGGGCTCACGATGTGCCAAATTTAAAACCGCATTCCCATAGATTTTAGGAACTTCAACCTGAGGAACAATTGCCCATTCTTCACGTGCAGAAATAGCACCTGGTCTCCATTTCCTCAGTGACACTCCATCCTTGTAATAAGATCCTATCGGCACATTCTTAATCTCGTCATCTGAGGGAGCTTTTTCTCTTAAAGCTTCAATCTCAGTGTCTCTGTTCTGTTCTGCTACAAACTCCTTCCTAGACAGAGGCAAATGTTTATTTTCACATTTAATCCCTAGATCCTGGTGAAACAATAAAGGCAGCGATGTCCCTGACAGGTCATCAATACCGAACCCCGATTTTGGTTATCTTGGCTAGCAGAACCATGCTGCATCAACAGATTTCTTGGTCATATTTCGAGTTACTGTGCAGGAGAGATAAATGATAGAATCTACTGGCAGATCGTCAGTAATTGGTTCAGTCGTGAGCTGCACTGCAGGAACAACTTTACCAACTGTTAGGTCATTCCCTAACAACAAAGAAACACCATCCACCCGTAAACGGGATGAAGTCCCATTTTAAAAGGTCCGGAAACTAACTCCGATTTCAAAATTACTTTGTGCAAAGGTACGGAAACAGCGTTGCTTCCAATCTCTCTAATAAGATTTCCCTCTGCACTTCTCGTCTCATCACTAAACTACAGAACACTGTCTGAGAAGTGACTGAGAAGTCCCAGTATCTCGGAGAATTTTCACTGCTACCGGGATGGTCTCTTTCTTCACTGAAACACACTTCTATGACAGAAAGTCATTAAATAGTATCATAACTCGGTCAGACCTCTCAGCCCCACAAAGGGCATCATCCCCATGTTGAGAGCCATTTGGGTTTATGGGTGTTTCACAGTGCAGAACACAGGCATCTGGAAATGCCCCATTTTCCTTCTTTAGGAGGGTACAATTTGCCATTACGTGACCCGGTTTCCGACAAAGTGACAAGTAAGACCTGCTTCACTTGCTTCCCTTCATCTTTACTTTTGTAACTGGACCCAGATTTAATTTCTGGTTTACCCTGATGATATAATTTTGGAAGGTCTTACTCGGAGTAAACTTAGCCTTGTGGGTTAAGGCAAACTCATCTGCTAAACTAGACGTTTCTTGCAAGGTGGCAGCGTCCTTCTCATCCAAATATGTCTTTCTGAATTCCTCAATTAAAATCAGCTCTTTCAAGCTGCTAAAATCGCCATGCACACTTTTAGATATGCATGTTCGTTCGAAGATGTTTCATCAGCAAATTCCAATTAAGCCTGGTTCACAGATTTCCTCAGATTCCGAAGCCTTTCCCTATCAGCTTACAGAACATATTCATAAGCTTTAAGCACAGCCTGTTTCGCTATATCATAATTAGGTGCATCGTCAACGGATGAGAATAAGCCCGTTGAGCTTTTCCTTCAATTACACTTTGTACAAGAAGAGACCAACCCCTTTTTGTTCATTGCAAACTCTGAGCAGCTTTATCAAAATGCTGGACGTATTTATCAACCTCAGCCTCATCAAATGGAGGAACCAATTTAAACTCCTGACGAGCTGCAAACGGTCAACCCATGCTGCAGAACCAGAAGCTCGACTCTCGAGCCTCATCTTCTGTACCTACATCTAAAACTCCCTTTGATTGCCTCTTTCTCGTTCCACAGAGTCGACTTTAAATCTCTCTAACTTTGTTTGATCCAATCGTCTCAAATTTGATCTCAAGTTTACTGACAGGATGATGAAGGCATTGATGGTGTTGATGGCCAGAGGCTTTTTTCCAGGTCTGAAATGGTTGCCACAAGAGGACACCGGCTTAAGGTGCTGGGGAATAGATACTGTGGTGGAGGCGGATACGATATGGTCTTTAAAGAGACTTTTGAATAGGTACATAGAGCTTAAAAAAATAGAGTGATATAGGTAAGCCTAGTAATTTGTAAGGTGGGGGCATGTTCGGCACAACTTTGTGTGCCGAAGGTTCTGTACTGTGCTGTGGGTTTTCTATGTTTCTATGAAACCTCTCTAACTCCTCCTCATCAAATTCCTTCGTAGATAGAGAGTGCTCAGCTATTTTCCTCGGAAACTCTGGCTTTTCATACCCTGATTTATCTCAGTAAGCTTCAGCTCATTAGCAATGTCCAAAAAGTAATCCTTTTTGGTTTTCCCTAATGCCGCAGGGGTTGGGAATCGCAGAAATTCCCTATGATATATTGCCGCTGAATTCCACAAACTTGAGAATAATTAATAAATCTTAACATGGCAAATGAGTAAGGTTCTGTAATCCACAGAATATATGATGGGAGGGATACTTGTAATCCACGGAATGACTGATGGGAGACATATTTGTAATCCACGTTGTAATGCAGAGAGGAGGTAAGTACGAAGTATTCGAAAAGTTCCTCGTCAGGTGAGTAAAGTAATGATCGCCGAAGAACTTACCCGTCGAATCCGTCCGAATCCAAACGAATTATCAGCAAAAGTGCCCTGTCACAGGAATATCATCTTCAATAGACAAACTCAGGCAAGGGTTAACCCAAGTGGTCTCACAGTACAACCAAAAATCCACTCCAATGGATTACATGAAGTGATAGTCACAAATTCGTTGTGCAGTGTATCGTCAAATACATAAATCTTTTGGGTAATGGGAAAGCTTTAGACTTCACCAATTCTGGCCAGCAGTCCTCAGTTCCAAATCCTTGCAAAGACTGCGAGAGTAACTGCCCTCTCTCTCTCTCTCTCTCTCTCTCTCTCTCTCTCTCTCTCTCTCTCTCTCTCTCTCTCTCTCTCTCTCTCTCTCTCTCTCTCTCTGTCTCGATGATGCAGATATGTGAGTGTCAGCAAATCTGAGGGGTTGTACAGATTGGGCTGTGATGCGAATACTGAGGGGCACACTGATTCGGGGAGTCGGTGGATTTGGGGTTGCACACCTATTTGGAGAAGTGTGTATAATTGGGGAGTCGGTAATTCCGGGTGTCTGATAATTAGGGGATGCACAACGATTTGGGGATCTGTACAGATTTAAGAGTTTGTTAGCTAATATGGCATACACACAGATTTAGAGGGCGTGACATAATTTGTGCCTATTGTGTAGTCGCTAATTTCCAGCTGTGACGAATCTGAAGTTGTTGCATTTGTTCAATAATATTTTACCTATGTTCTTGTTTGTGGTTCAGGCAGCAATTTTGTGAGTGTTTGAGATAATTATACCCTGGATAATCTAATTTGCATGTGGGGGGTTGTAACTGTTTGGGAATTCGCATAGATTCGGGGACGCAAAGGATGTGAATGTACATGAAGGCACCCATTCTCATGTACACCAACACTTTCTCATCCAACTCTCCAGCTCTCCGTCATGTTCTTTGACCAATACAGGATGAATGATTAAAACAGATAAAACCATACTCCACACCCTGCCTACTAGACTGTTGAAGCTGAGTCTGACGGCCATGTATTAGGGTTAAGGGTGTGTCCTGCACTTGTTTTGACTGTGACAAGGTCACTGAAGAGGTTGGAGGGTTTCATGAATATTAACTGATTTATTTACAATTTTAAAGAGACATTTTCTTAAGTACACTCTCGGTATGTGTGTGTGGCCTCCGTCAGTCGTGGTCACAGGTTTGTCGAGCAGCGTCGACTGTGACATTTTCTAGCGACCCTCTGGGTGGAGTCCTCCAAACTCAAGCTACACGAGGAGTTTATGTGCTCGAATAGGATGGTAACAGCAGGTGATCCAATGCAATTTCAGAACCTACGATAACAAACTTTACTTCAATATTCTGTGTCCTAAAATGATTTCTTTGAAGTATATATTGACAGTGGAAACTCAGTTACTTCATAAGACACCCTGGAAGGTTCTGATACATTTTTGGCACAAACTAAATCACATAAATGGTCTAAAAATTAATTTACTATATTAAATACAATCTGTCACCGCGGGGATTGCACCTGCCTGATGCAATTGGATTGTAAGCAATTAGAAATATATTTTTCGCTATGTTGAAATGTGTCCCTGTGGAGTCGCTAAATGGTATTAAAACCCCAGGCATGTGCTGCCTCAACAATTGATTGCGAGAGATCGCCTGTGGCACAGGGGGACGGATCAGAGGCCGCAGAAAAATGACTGTAATGTGGGATAGGTACTACAGCGTGCATAAAATATTGTACGTGTTCATTGCAGTCTTTGGAACTCCTGGTGAGTGAGCAGAGTAAGTAATGTTCAGTATTTCTGTGTGTTAACCGGTGTGAACCTGTTTGTGCTCATTTTATAAGCTTCCAACTTTATGATCATTTTCCTGATATACTTCAGCGATATCGATTCCGTCAATTTAATATTCCTATTTTTCGTATTTAATGGCAAGTTGAACTGATTCCCTGTCATTCCTCTAACTCATGGGATTGAAGGTATGACTGGGATGAGTTTAAATTGTAAAGTGTACTGTTTCTGGAAAAAAAACCCTGCGCCTGTGTTTCGCATCTCCCTATGGATCCAAACACTTGTTCAATAATTGGGTCTGATCATTTGAATCAGTGTCTGCTGCCGTGTGTTAATGAATTTAACTCAGCTGTGGAAGTAAACCATTGACCGGACCCCTCAGCCCCTGGTTGCGAATTTAGTCATGCTTTCCTTCTGAGCCATCGTAAATCGGGACACCGGTTCGTCTTGAAGACGAGTCCCGGCACGAAACGAGAGCTTGTTTGATTCTATGAATGCCGCCGGACTTGCTGTATTTCTTCAGTATTTTGTGTGTGCTGCTCCACTCTGTATCCCTTCTCGGCCACAACAGACACTGAGTTTCCAGTTTCCCTGTCAGTTACGGTTTAGTTATTGAAACCTGCCGTCAGCGACAGCAGTCAGGATGAGCGCCGATCGTTGTTGTTCATGCAAGTCGTTTTTATCGCCGAGATTGCCCACGCATGTTCCGATTTCCACACTGAAGTAGGCAGGTCAGAGGCACTGTGACCAGTGTCTGATGTTAGATCAACAGCTGGTAACTGACTGCAGCACTCCTGATCTTCACTTGAATCCAGACCGTCTGTTTTGTTTTCCCTGAGAATGTGTTCAATAATGCTCCCCACTTCTCTCTCTCTCTCTCTCTCTCTCTCACTCTCCCCCACTATCTCTCTCACTATTTCACCTTTTTCTCTCCACAGCGAATTTTCTGGCGATAGTGATCCTGTCCCGAGGAAAGTGCGGCCTCTCTACCTGCACCACTCGCTACCTGGTGGCCATGGCAGCGGCCGATCTACTGACCATTGTCGCCGGGGTCATTTTATATCGAATCAATGTGTATTATTTCCCGAGGAGTTTTCTGAGCATCACCCCTGTGTGCAGTGTCATCGATCTCCTGAAATTCACAGCCACAGACTGTTCTGTCTGGTTCACCGTCACTTTCACCTTTGATCGGTTTGTCGCCATTTGCTGTCCGAAGCTGAAAATAAAATATTGCACCGGGAAAACTGCAGCTGTAGTTCTAACAACAACTGGTGTCCTGTTCTGTCTGAAAAACGTTCCCCGATCCTTCACATGGGAACCCCGGATTATCATCGACAATGTACCATGGTTCTGTAAACTAATGGACAATTATTTTACTGACCCCGGGTGGGTAGGATATGACTGGCTCGATACGGTTTTAACTCCGTTCCTCCCTTTCACTGGGATCCTGCTGCTCAACGCTCTGACAGTCAGGCACATTTTAGTGGCCAGTCGAGTCCGAAAAGGGCTGAGGGGTCAGAGCAAGGGGGAGAACCGCAGTGACCCGGAGATGGAGAGCAGGAGGAGGTCTGTGGTTTTACTCTTCACCCTGTCCGGCAGTTTCATCCTCCTGTGGATGACGCACGTTGTAAATTTCATATATTATCAGGTCTCAGGAAAAGGATTCGATTTCAATGATTCTGTACGGATCTGTCGCTACGTCGGATATTTCCTGAGGGACTTCAGCTGCTGCACGAATACACTCATTTACGGGGTAACTCAGTCGAAATTCAGGGAACAGGTGATCAGCGCGGCTAAGTATCCGGTTACCTCGGTGCTTGGGTTCATTATTAAATCCGCGTCCTGAGCACAAGCCGGAGGCGACCGCAATGTCTCCAGTCCCGGCACCAGGTCGTCAAATTCACCGCCTGATTTCCCAAATGATATTTCAGGGCAATACTCTCTACTGGAGACTCAGTATCTGATTGGCCCTGCCAGACGTCAGTCAGAGAACTACTCCTGGATGCCGTACACCCATTGGTCTTTAGATTTTTCCATCTATTCCAATTCCTGTCCTCCTATCACACATTCCGATATTTCCAGAGATGGGGTGGGGGGAGCTTGTAGGTGGGGCTGGGCTCTATTCTGATTATGGCTTGCTCATCCAATGTCAAACACACCAGTCTCCGCCTTCCTCTTGAATGACTTGCTAACATGAAATAATAGAGCGGTTTTCAGAAGAATGGCGTTTACACTCCAATTAATGGCGCATTCACGCCATTAACTGGAATGAAGTATGATGTGGAGAACTTGAAAGTACAGCTCTTTTTCTAATAAAACTAAATTAGCAACAAACGTTCCATATTGTACGTAATTGAACACAACACTGTGAATTAAATTAAACTGCATCCCACAACTGAAGAAAGTTTTTTAATGAAAGCCATCAACCTTGAAAGATTGTAATGAAGCCTGCTTTTGATGTTTCACCTGATGAGTTTCACCCTGAAATAATGTGTTCAACTCTTTCACAATGACCAAACCTACCTGTCGCAGAATGATGTGTTCCAACGCGATATAAGGAATAGTTAAGCCGAGTCAATATAATTCCTTCCCTTCTTTACCATGGTTTGGACTGTGAAATCCGCATTCCGGTTAACGGTCCGGTCCATTTTCCTTATTACGGGTTTTCCGGTTTCCTCCAGTTTCTGTTGAGGCAGCTGATTCTCGTTTGGGCTGGGTTCAGCATACAGTCCCTGGCTGCTGGATGGTTCCTGTCCAAGCCCCCTGTCTGTATCCCTTCCCTTCGCCTTCCTCCTGGAGCCTTGCCTCGCCTGGAGCCTTGCCTTCACCGTTGTCAATTCTACCACCGGAGCAAGATAAGGAACGGTTTTTGGTTGTTATGAACTGTCTCTGTGTCCACGCTTTCGCTAGGTAGGTGCGACCGTTTGCCGCTATCTCGTGTTGGGAAATGTTTGTATCCGCGCCTTCGCGAGGTAGGTCCGGCCGTCTGCCGCCACCTTGTGTTCAGAACCGTCTCGTCGTATTCTGCATTCTGCGCAATGAGTTCCGGCCCTACGTCCTGTACTCGGGGGGGGGGGGGGGGGGGGCGGTGTTGCAGTTCTGTCTTCTGTCTATCAGCCCCGGCCCTACGTCCTGTTTCCAAGGAGGGTACCGGCTCTGTGTTCCATGTTCCTGTCCCTTCCTCGACAAAGTCAAGTCTTCGGGGTCTCGTCCAGTCCCAGCCGCGTCCACCAACCTTGTCCTGTCCAAGCCACGGTGGTGTGTTCTCGTCTTGTCCATGTGTCACTCCCAGCCCAGGAGCACCTTCCCGGCCAGGTACTGGGGTTCCCTTGTCCTGTCCAGGAGTCTCACGTCCAGTCCAGTTGCCTGTCCTCGTCCTGTTGCCACGTCTTGTTCTTGCCTAGTTGTGGAGTCCAAGCCCGAGTTAAGACCGTGTAAATTCGAATTTATTAACACCTGACAATATTTAATGATCCTTTACCTGTATCAATTGTTTTACTGATATGGTGCTTCCATGCAGTTTATAATCCATCAACATGCCTGGCAATCTTGCCACTGACACAGCTTCAAGAGTTTGACTATATAATTTCAAATCAACTACTGGTCTATTAATCCGATGTTCTAAGGCACATAACTTGTGTATTAGCATCTGAAACCTTAAATTCTCATATATTTGGCTTTTGTTCAAACTTATTGCTAATGGCATTCAATATACAGTGCAATTGAAGTTTCTACCACTCATACATAAAGCTCAATAATCTGCATATTGTTATTTACACAACCCGATGCCGATCTCAGAGCAAATATCCTTAATCATAGTATTAAATCATAAGGATTTACAAATGCTGCCTTGCGGGATCCTGTTCTGCATTGTGGGGTCCCAATCTCTATCTCAAAGAAATCCGAATGCATCTTGCTCACCCGTAACAATTCAGGCCATCCAGAAACATTTATGCAATCTCACCATCAATCGTCATTTCCATGATTTAATCAAAAGTTCTTACTTTTATGAACATCATACGCCTTTTTTATATAAATAATGCTGCTATTTCAACCTCTTAATTAAACTGTGCTTTCCTGGTATTATGTTCCAAACCTAAAGCTGAATGCAATGTCATTTTACTCTCCAGAAATCGACTCTGATAAAACGATATAATTTATCCAAAACATATTTCGAATGCTCCGTTACAAGGTGTTCCAGAAGATTACAAAAATGAAATGTTAATGATATAGGGCTACAATTAGAAGGATCAGGCAAAGAGCTCCTAGGATTTAGAATAGTCACTTCTAATGCCATTTCCATGAGGCAGGATGATGGCTTCACCTGCAAAATATTATCTCAATGAGCCATCAGTCAGCTGTCCAATCACACAACGACATGCACACCCCTTTCCTGGAGATATTTGACCTGCATTAATAATAATTCATCCACAAACAAGAGAAAATCTGCAGCTGCTGGAAATCCAAGTCAACACACACACACAAAATGCTGGAGGAACACAACAGGCCAATTTTCTTTATCCCTCCAATTCTACTGAAGTATCCCAGCAAAAAACAGCGATTGTACACTTTTCTATAGATGCTGCTTCGCCTGATAAATTCCTCTAGCATTTCGTATGTGCTGCCTGCATTAATAATAGTTTCTTAAGTTCACATTATTTCCCAACTGTATATTCATTATTCATAGTGGTCACCAACCTTTTTAAGCCCAAGATCCCCTACCTCGGCCTCAGTAAAAGGCAAGATCGACCCCAGATCAAATAATTACACGCATGCGCACCGGGGCAGAAAAGACAGGGAGTAGAAATAATGTGACACCGGGGGGGGGGGGGGGGCACCTTTTTCTTTTTGAACCACGGACTGGTTTATTATTGACAATATTCTGGCGGACCGGCCGACGGGGGGATGGATGTTGTTAAACGCGACGGTAATGCAGCGATACCAGAAGCAGGTTCTTTATGTCCAGGCAGCGATTTAAACAGAGAGAGGAGAAATGGGCTAAAAATTCTGTATCTGAATGCACGAAGTGTCAGAAATAAGGCAGATGAGGTTGAATCTCAGGTGCGAATGGGTAACTATAATGTTGATGGGATAACGGAGACGTGGCTGCAGGGAGTTCAGACCTGGGAAATTAATATACAATGGCATACCTGCTATCGTAGGGACAGGAATGTGGGCAGAGGGTGTTGGGTGGCCCTGTTGGTGAGGAATGAGATTCAGTCCTTTGCAAGGGGGTACATAGGAACAGGAAAAGTAGAGTCTGTGTGGATAGAACTGAGGAACAGTAAGGGCAAAAATATCCTGATGGATGTTGTCTACAGGCCATCAAACAGTAGCATGGATATTGGGTGCAAGTTGTCTTGGGAGTTAACATTGGCATGTGGCAAAGGTAATGTCGCAGTAGTTATGGGGGACTTCAACGTGCAGGTGAACTGGGAGAATCAGGTTGGTGCTGACCCCCAGGATACAGAGTGTGTAGAGTGCCCACGGGATGCATTCTTGGAACAGCTTGTCCGAGAGTAGACCAGGGACAAGGCTATTCTGGATGTAGTGTTGTGTAATGAACAGGATTTGATAAGCGATCTTGAAGTAAAGGAGCCATTAGGAGGTAGTGACCATAATGTGATGTTTTTATCTGCTATTTGAGAAGGAGAAGGGCAGATCGGAGGTGTCAGTGTTGCAGTTGAACAAAGGAGAACATGGAGCCATGAGGGAGGAGCTGCTCGAAGTTAAATGGACGGATATCCTTGCAGAAAAGACAGTAGAACAACAATTGCAGGTATTCTTGGGAATAATGCACAAGCTGTAACATCAGTTCATCCGCCTAAGAAGGAATGATTCAAAGAGGGGAACTGAGCCACAGTGGTTGACAAAGGAAGTCGGAGATTCCATAGCATTAAACAAAAAGAAGTATTACAGAGCTAAGGTGAGTGGGAAGACAGATGATTAAGAAGTTTTTAAGGAACAACAGAACTTAACTAAAAAGGCAATACGAGGAGAAAGAATGAGGTAGGAACGCAAGCTATCCAGGAATACAAAGGAGGATAGCAAAGTCTTTTTAGGTATGTGAAGGGAAAAAAGCTAGTTAAGAACAATGTTGGGCCCTTGAAGAATGAAATGGGTGAAATTGTTATGGGAAACAGAAAAATGGCAGAAGAATTTAATAAGTACTTTTGATCTGTCTTCACTAGGGAAGACACAAGCAATCTCCCAAATGTATGGATGGGCCAAGGACATAGGGTAACAGAGGAAATGAAACAGATTGACTTTGGGAAGCAAACGGTGATGAGTAGACTGATGGCTCTGAAGGCTAACGAATCCCCAAGTCCTGATGGTCTGCATCCTAGGGTACTAAAAGAGGTGGCTCTGGAAATTACGGATGCATTGGTAATCATTTTCCAATGTTCCTTAGATTCAGGATCAGTTCCTGAGGTTTAGAGAATGGCTAATGTTATCCCACTTTTTTAAGAAAGGAGGGAGGGAAGAAACAGAGAACTATCGTCCTGTCAGCCTAACATCAGTAGTGGGGAATATGCTAGAGTCCATTATTAAAGATGATGTAGTGACATATCTAGCTAGCAGTGATAGGATTGGGCCGAATCAGCATGGATTTACCTCATGAAAAAGCCACCTCTTTTTTCGAGGATGTAACCAGGAAGTTATACAAGGAAGATCCAGTGGATGTAGTGTACCTCGATTTTCAGAAGGCATTTGATAAGGTCCCACATAGGAGATTGGTGGGTAAATCAGAGCTTATGGCATTGGGGGGAAGATGTTGACATGGATAGAAAACTGTTTGCCAGATAGAAAGCAAAGGGTAGCGGTGAAAGTGTGTTTCTCGGAATGGCAGGTGGTGACTAGTAGGGTGACACAGGGCTCGGTATTGCGACCACAGCTGTTTACGATTAACGTCAACGATTTAGATGAAAACATTTAGAGGAGCATCAGCAAGTTTGCTGATGATACTAAGCTGGGTGGCACTGTGACATGTGATAAGGACGTTAGGAGAATTCAGGGTGACTTGAATAGGCTGGGTGAGTGGGCAGATACTTGGCAGATGACGTTTAATGTGACTGAGTGTGAGGTTATCCACTTTGGGAGTAAGAACAAGAGGGCAGATTATTATCTGAACGGTGTAGAGTTGGGTAAGGGAGAAATACAAAGAGATCTCGGAGTCCTTGTTCGTCAGTCACTGAAGGTGAATGAGCAAGTACAGCAGGCAGTGAAGAAGGCTAATGGAATATTGGCCTTTATTACATAGGGAATTGAGTACAACAGCAAGGAAAACCTTTTGCATTTGTACAGGGCCCTGGTGAGACCACACCTGGAGTACTGTGTACAGTTTTGGTCTCCAGGGTTAGGGAAGGACAGCCTGGCTGTAGAGGAAGTGCAGCGTAGATTCACAAGGTTAATTCCTGGGATGTCAGGACTGACCTACGCAGAGAGGTTAGAGAAACTGGGCTTGTATACGCTGGAATTAAGGAAATTGAGAGGGGATCTGATTGCAAAACATAAGATTATTAAGAGATTGGACAAGATAGAGACAGGAAATATGTTCCAGATGCTGGGAGAGTCCAGTACCAGAGGACATGGTTTAAGAATACGGGGTAGGTCATTTAGGACAGAGTTAAGGGAAAACTTCTTCTCCCAGAGAGTTGTGGGGCTGGTGAATGCACTGCCTCATAAGGCAGTGGAGGCCAATTCTCTGGATGCTTTCAAGAAGGAGCTAGATAGGTGTATTATGGATAGGGGAATCAAGGGATATGGGGACAAGGCGGGAACCGGGTATTGATAGTAGATGATCAGCCATGATCTCAGAATGACGGTTCAGGTTCGAAGAGACGAATGATCTACTTCTGCACCTATTGTATATTGTCTATTGCGCAATTTAGTTTCAGCAGGCTCTCGGCACTTACCTGCTGTCCCGCTTGCTCACGTTTATTTCCGCTGAATAAGCTCACCGGGTTTTTCCTTAAGTGCAGGGTGCTTGGACTTAGGGTACCAAAGCCGTTTTGAGGGCTTCACTGCCTCATTAGGCAGCCTCCGGGTATTTCACCTTGCACCCAAGGCTGAAGGGTAGCTCACTTCATAATCAGCATCCACAAGGGTGGGTTAAGGAACGGCAATCTTTTCCATCACCTCAGCCAAGGATGAGACAATGGAGGAGAGAAACAGATACATTGGTCAGCAAATGTTCTGGGAATGAACCGGGAGACAGAGCAGATGAATTTCGAGGATGTATCTGGTAATCAGATAAGGACAGAAATTGCTGCTGATGATTTTACTTAAAGGTATTCGGAAATGATTGAATTTGGAATACTACCGGTAAGTGTCATAATGGTCAAATGCTCGACTGAAGCTGATATGTTCTCCAGTAATGTGTATTATTTCCCAATTGTGTATTCATTATTCGTCTGGACTGATGCAAGTGTAGTGGTAGTTATCAGTGTCATTCCTCTGTCACTCAGTTAGCCACGCCCACATAGGAGGAGTTCACACACCGGACAAGCAGGTTTGTCAATAAAGATCTGTTGAGTATCCTGCATGCGGATGTCCTGGTGTGCTCTGCACTGTCCCTCAATAACACACAACATGGTGTCAGAAATGGTTCAGCAATGCAAAATCAATGCGTTGAAGAACTGACCTCCAGTGAACAAGGATGATGGAGGTATGCAAAGTATGAGTGGTTTAGATACGGTAAATGCAAGCAGGCTTTTTCAATTGAGATTAGGTGGGACAGAAACCTAAGGTCTGGGTTACGAGTGAAAGACAAAATCTTTCACCAGAACGTCGGGGGGGGGGGGGGTGGGGGGTTCTTCTTCACTCAGAGAACCGTGAGAATCTGGGAAGAGCTGCCAGCAGCAGTGGTTCGTACGAGCTCCATTTCAATGTTTGAGCAAAGTTTGGACAGGTAGAGAGGTCTATGGTCCGGAGCAGGTCGGTGAGATTGTGCAGTTTATATGGTTTTGGCTTGGACTAGATTGGGTAGAAGGACCAGTTTTTCTGCTGTACTTTTCAAAGGCTCTGTAACTTCAATTGGATCTTCAAACACACTTCCTTTAGAACAGCTTTTATAATCCCTTGTATTGTTTTTCTTTTCACTAACTGTTTTCCACAATCTGTCCCCCAGAGTCCCTGCCACTCCGCCCAATGCCCCAGTTGGAGCAGGAGTTGGATGCCCTGAAGATCATTTAGGAGGCTGAAAATATTATAGACGAGCCTTTTGAAGAGGCGGATTCAGACAGTGGGTGGGAGACCACCAGGAGAGGTGAAGAGTTTAAGAAGTCAGTTCAGTATTCCCCTCAGCAACAAATATACCCCTCTCGATATTGCTGGTGGGGAATGACCAATCAGCTGACAGCAGCAGCAGCCAGGCTGGTGGCAATGCGGCCGGCTCTGAGCCTGACACGGAAGGGTGAAGGTGGCAGTGCAGTAGTTATAGGGGACACGGTAGTTCGGGAGAAAGAAAGGAAATTCTGAAAGTAACCAGGATGGTGTGCTGCCGCCCGAGTGCTGGGATCCAGGATGGATAAAAGCAGCGGCAGGATAAGCAGCAAAATGGCTTCTTCCCCTAGGCCATCCGATCCGAAATGGAATTTGAAGCTTTGGAAACTGCCTCACTTTTTTTAGTACAGTATTTCTGTTTATGCACATTTTTAATATTCTGTTAAAGAATCGTAATTAATTTACATGTTCATCTATTATTAAGCTTTATTTTATTTATTATTTTTCTCTCTGCTAGATTATACATTGCATTGAACAACTACTGCAAAATTAAAAAAAAATCAGTCACATGCCGTTGATAATAATCCTGAGAACGCTCTAGCATTTATTCACGGGAGATCAGTTCTTCAAAGGTTGTTCGGGGTATTAACTATGTCTGGCATCTGATTCGATGAATTGACAAAGAACTGTGGGACGTGACTCATTCATCCATCTCATCCCAGCTGCAGACACACCAGTGAGTTCACACTGGGGAGAGGCCGTCCACCTGCTCTGACTGTGGGAGGTGATTCACTCGGTTATCTAACCTGCTGAAACACCAGTTAGTTCACATTGGTGAATACCCAATCCACCTGCTCTGACTGTGGGAGGGGATTCACTCGGTTATCTAACCTGCTGAAACACCAGTTAGTTCACACTGGTGAATGCCCATTCACGCGCTCTGACTGTGGGAAGGGATTCACTCGGTAATCTCACCAGCTGAAACAGCAGAACGTTCACGCTCGTGAATGCCCGTGTTCCTGCTCGCATTGCGGGAAGGGATTCACTCGTTCATCTAAACTATTGGTACACCAGGCAGATCACATTGGCGAAAGGCCATACACTTGCTCAGATTCTGGGAAGAAATTCACTCGATTATCCAACCTACAGACACACCAGCGAGTTCATGCTTGCAGAGAAAGAAAGATGCATACGTTTCAATATTTTCAAGTTCTCTGGTCTCGATCATCTTATTTTCATTATGGATGTTCCTATACACATCCATACCCCACCAAGAAGGCCTCAAAGCTCTCCATTTCTGTCTGGACACGAGTTACCCTCCACCTCGCGGAATTCGTCCGCACTGTCAATTATTTTTCCATGGCTCCTCTCACTTCCTCAAACAAAATGTGTATCCACGGGTACTGATATGGGGTCCCAGCAATGCCGGCCTGTATGTCAGCTATGCAGATTAGTCAGTATTTCAAGCCTAAATTGATGTCACTTCCCCATTTTTCCTATGCTAAATTGATGACTGTATTGATTGCAAACTAGTCACCTTCATCAACTTTACCTCGAACTTTCAACCTACCTTTAAGTTTACCTGGTCCAACTCTGAAACATCCCTCCCCTTTCTCAGTCTCTCTGTGTCTGTCTCTGACGACGGTTTATCCAATGATGTCTATTACAAACCCATTGGCTCTCACAGCTACCTGGACTAAACCTCTTACTGTTCTGCTACTTGTAAAATCACCATCCTCTTCTCTCAATTCCTCAGTCTCTGCCACATCTGCTGTTAGAATCAGACTTTCCATTTCAGAATAAAGATGCCTTTCTTGAAAGAAAGGGTCTTCTCTTCCTCTTCATCAACGCTGCCCTCAGCTGCATCTCTTCCAGGTCACGCACGTCTGCTCTCATCCGATTCTCCCGCCAGCCCACCATGGATAGGGTTATATACGTATACATTAATCCTGCTGGAGGGTCTCGGCCTGAAACCTCTGCTGTATTCTTCCATAGATGCTGCCACGCCTGCTGAGTTCCTCTAGAATTTTGTGTGTGTTGAAATAAGTTGCAAGATTTGACTAATTAAGAGCATGTTGTAAAAACTCCCTCATCAACTGTTGAGAAATCGCACCTCTTCGGCCGTGGATGGTCTGGGGCCACATCGCCCTTCTGTGAGACATCTCCCCGATGTGCCATGGATGTGATCAGTCGGTCCGCCACCCCTGTGAGAAGACCCACTGACGGTGGAAGTGTTGGGAGCACCACCCTCCCTTGTGAGATACATCCCTCATTGAACATGGATGGACTGAATCCACAACCATCTCCTGTGAGAAACCTCCCCCATTGAAACTGGATGGACTGAATCCACAAACATCTCCTGTGAGAATCCTCCCCCATTGAACCTGGATGGACTGAATCCACCACCATCTCCTGTGAGAAACCTCCCCCATTGAGCCTGGATGGACTGAATCCACGAACATCTCCTGTGAGAAACCTCCTCCATTGAACCCGGATGGACTGAATCCACAACCATCTCCTGTGGGAAACCTCCCACATTGAACCTGGATGGACTGAATCCACAACCATCTCCTGTGGGAAACCTCCCCCATTGAACCTGGATGGACTGAATCCACAACCATCTCCTGTGGGAAACCTCCCCCATTGAACCCGGATGGACTGAATCCACAACCATCTCCTGTGGGAAACCTCCCCCATTGAACCCGGATGGACTGAATCTACAGCCATCTCCTGTGAGAAACCTCCGCCACTGACCGTACACCGGTACTGACCATCACCTTCCCCTCCACATCGGACATCCAGTGGAGAAATGGGAACATTCAGGTAGAGATTGAGTGGGAACAGGTATCACATCGGTACTGCTGTGGACCAGAACATTCTGTCCCACCGTCCCAGGCTGGTAGCTGGAACTTAGCCAGTCCTCCTGCTGAGTCACTCAGCTCCATCTTTCAGCACTGTGTCTCTGAGCACACCCCAACCACATGTCCTGGGCCCAGACAGTGATGGTGAAATAATACATAAATGATGGAAAAATCAGCAGCCATGAGACCTGGGAGAGACTGTGATGGGATCTCAATCTGGGAATATTGAAATTGTCTCTTGATTCAGTAACTGTGATGGAGAAAAATCCAGGATGCAGCTGATTTAAAATGTTTCCCCAGTTTGAACTCGGTTGTGCGCAACAAGGTTGGATGACCGAGTGAATCAATTCCCAAATTCAGAACAGGTGAACAGCCTCTCCCCAGTGTGAACTGACTGGTTTTTCAGTAGGTGGGATGCTTGAATGACTGATTTCCGACAAACAGAATAGGTGAACAGCCTCTCCCTAGTGTGAACTGACTGGTTTTTCAGTAGGTGGGATGCTTGAATGACTGATTTCCGACAAACAGAATAGGTGAACAGCCTCTCCCTAGTGTGAACTGACTGGTTTTTCAGTAGGTGGGATGCTTGAATGACTGATTTCCGACAAACAGAATAGGTGAACAGCCTCTCCCTAGTGTGAACTGACTGGTTTTTCAGTAGGTGGGATGCTTGAATGACTGATTTCCGACAAACAGAATAGGTGAACAGCCTCTCCCTAGTGTGAACTGACTGGTTTTTCAGTAGGTGGGATGCTTGAATGACTGATTTCCGACAAACAGAATAGGTGAACAGCCTCTCCCCAGTGTGAACTGACTGGTTTTTCAGTAGGTGGGATGTTTGAATGACTACTTTCTGACAAACAGAACAGGTGAGTGGCCTCTCTCCAGCTTCCTCAGACTGAATAAGTGTCTGTATCCCTTCCTACAGTTTGAGCATGTTAACGGCTTCTCCCCAGTGTGGACTCGATGATGTTCCTTCGGACGAGATGAAAGAACAAAGTCCACCCAGAAATACATTGGGACAGTCAAACTCAGTGAGAAGCAAGACATGAGTTAAGGTTTCAGCAAAATCTACTCATTGCAAAGGGCAAATTAAGTTTCCTTAGCAACAGGATGATATCTATTCTGAAACATTAATTGTGTCACCAGTGTTTAAGAATATTTTGGTTTTGTCGCAGACGATTGCGAAAGAGAAGGATGCAATCGCGGGGAGCATGGTAGTGTCACAGTTAACTTCACATTCACAGCTCCAGTGATCGGAAGTCTGGGTTACAATTCATGCCGCTGTTCTCCCCGTGAGAACATGGGTTTCCTCTGGATGACCCGGTTTCCTACCACTTTCCAAAAGAGGTTCAGGTTAGTAACTGTGGGCATGTTATGTTGGTGTTGGAAACATGGCAGCACTGGTTCGGTGCCCGCAGCTCATCTACAGGCTGTGTCGGTCATTGACTCAAACAACGCGTTTCACTGTCAATCAATATTCCAATGTACTCGTGACAAATAAAGCTCAGCTCCCTTTCATCATTTCTGTTACTGCATTTATTCTCTTTTTTTTAGCATTAGTTCAGAGTAAGTTTACTGCGCTATTGAATGGAATAGGCAGATTGTCTTATCGGGAATGCTGGACAATCTCGACTTGCATCTTTCGGATTTAGAAGAGCAAGAGCAGATGACAGAGTAAATGTGGAAATGACATTGTAGTTCATAACTCTGGTTGCTGTATGAAGGTTATTCATTTGAAATTAATTAGACAATGTTTTTTCCCTTTCAGAAAGTTGTTAGTCCTTGGAACTTCCTTCATTTAAGGATGTTCGAAACAGTTTCTTCTTAATTTTAAGCCAAAATTACATTCTTAATAAACAACAGAGCGATTTAGAATGGGAAATCCTGGTTACATCTGGACCACCGTTAACATTAATAACTGGCAGAGAAGACCCAAGTATCTTACTCCTGCTTCTAATTTGCCTTTATGCTTGTATGTTATCAGGCAGTGGAGAACTAAGCAGGAACCGAAAGCAGTTGTTTATTAAACAGAAACAATGCAGTGAGATAAAAATGCATCTCGTCACAATTTAATTAAACGCTAGGGAATAGATCTGAAAACATCCGGTGAAAGCTGTAAATGATAGAAGTTGTTCATTCTTTTAAGCCTTTAAAAACTATGAACATATAATTTTATTGGGATAAGAAGAGTAAAGCTAAATTGATGCTTGAAGGGCATGGTTAATTATAGAAAGCATTGCTGTGAACTGACTGGTGTGCCAGTCGGTCAAATGTTCCAATGAATTGATCCCACAAACGGAACAGGTGAACAATCTCTCTCCAGTGTGAACTTTATGATGCCTCTGTAAACACGATTACCAAGTAAACTCCTTCCTGAATTCTGAGCAGGTGGATGATCTCTCCACATTGTGAACTCGGTAGTGCTTCACAAAGTTGTATGTCGGACACAGTGAATCCCTCTTACAATCAATGCAGTTGAAGAACAAAATGCTGCTGTGTTCTCAGCACCTCAGTTCCAGTGGATTTCACTGAGTTACAACATCTCAGACGCAAAGCTCGTTTCCAGCTGGAATGAGCTACTTCTTCATCTCCAAGGATCAACTGCTGATATATTGGTGTCATCACAAAGGAAGTATCTAGTCAGAGACATTAAAACTGACGTGTTGCTGTGTTTCGGATTCCCGTTCACAAATTATTTGTCACTTGTAACCTGTAGAAAGATTTACAACAGATATCAATGGGTGAAGGTCAGCATTACAGTCTCCATAGTGAGCTCTGACATCTCACCGTTGTAGTGAATTTGTACCCATGTTGGAAAAACAACGTGATCTTTGTGTTGTTCGTGTGGGTGGCAGCGTGATGAGGACCGGAGTGATTGTGCTGAGGATGAGGTAGTTGGTTCACAAATATGGGCAATGTTCAGTGAGATTCCTAGCGACAGAAGCAGATGACAGGGTAACATTGCAATCAACAGGATGAGTTGACAACATGAAACGTGGACAGAATTGGGAAAGGTGTTATATTTGAATACACACAGTATACGGAGTAAGGCTGATGAACTTGTAGCACAGTAACAGATTGGTAGGTATCAACCATGGCTGAAAGAAGATAATAGCTGCGAACTCAATGTCCAAGGACACTCATTGCATTGAAAGGACAGGCAGGAATGCTGAGAGAGTGGCCTGGCTCAATCGGTAAAAAATGAAATTTAATCATCAGACAGTCGTGACAATGGGGCAGAAGGTGCTGAATCATCGTGGAGAGAGATGAGACACTCCAAGGGTAAAAAAGACCCTAATGGGAGGAATGTACAGAACACCAAACAGTAGTAAGGATGTTTTCTACAAGTTCTAATGGGAAGTAGAAAATGCATGTCAAAAGGGCAAAGTTACAATAGTCGATGCAGGCAGATTGGGAAAGGGGGGATTTTCTAGAATGCCCTCAAGATGGCTCATTGAGGCTAAGCCCACGAGAGGTATCCTGCAATGAACTCTGGAATTGATTAGAGAGCTTAATGTAAGAAAAAATCCTTAGGGTAAAATGTGATTGAATTCACCCTCAAATTTGAGAAGGAGTAGGTAAAATCAGATGTATCAGTATTATAGTCATGTAAACGGAATGACAGAGGCATGAGAGAGTATTTGGTCAGAATGCATTGGAAAAGAACACTGGCAGGGAGGATGACAGAGCAACAATGGCTGGAATCTCTGGAAGCAATTTGCAAGGCACAGGATATAAACACATCAAAGAAGAACTATTCTCATTGCTAGATAACACAACCATGGTTGTTAAGGGAATTCAAAGCCAACATGAAAGCAAAAGGGAGGGTATACAATAGAGTGGAAATTAGTGATTTGGGAAAATATTAAACAACAACCAACGAAGGCAACTAAAAAATCATTAAAGAAGTAAACATGGAATATGATTTTAAACTAGACAATAATATCAAGAGGATACCAAAGTTTCTTCAGATACATAAAGTGTGAAAGAGAGCTGAGAGGGGATATCAGACTGCTGGAGAATGATGCTGGAGAGTTAGTAATGGGGAACATGAAATGTCAACTGAATTGAAAAAGTATTTTGCATCATTCTTCACTGTGGAAGACACTAACAGAATGGTGGAAGTTGCTGGTGTCAACGATCATGAAGTGTGTAAAGTAACCATCAGTAGGGAGAAAGTTCTTGGAATACTGACAGGGAGTCAGTTGTTGTACACCCCAGGGTTCTGAAATATGTGTCTGACGAGATTTGGAGACATTTGTAATCATCTTTCAAAAATTGCTAGATTCTGGAATGGTTCCCGAAGACTGGAATCCAGAGATCGTTTTCGTTTTACTGTGGGCAAACTCAGTAAATCAAAAATCCACAGCAGAATCCTTAAAAGATTTTGAGCCCAGCAGGACGGACAAAAGAAAGAGGAAACAGCATGCAAAAAAACAACAAACCATGCAAATGCAAAATAAAAAAAAGATAAATAAATAAATAAATAAATAAATAGATAAATAAATGAATGAATGAATGAATGAATGAATGAATGAATGAATGAATGAATAAATAAATAAATAAATAAATGATATTAATAACGTGAGTTGAAGAGACTCGAATGTCATTCCAAAGGTTTGAGGTTGGTGACCCTCTCCACCTTTGATCCCCGATGAGGACTGGCTCATGGACCTCCTGTTTCCGCCCTCTGGGGTTAATAATCAGCTCCTTGCTCTTGCTGACATTGAGTGAGAGTGTGTTATAAGACCAGAAGTTACAGGAGCATAATTAGGCCATTTGTCTCATGGAATCCGCACCGAAATTTCATCACGGCTGATTCATTAACCCTCTCAGCTCCAATCTCCTGCCTTCTCCCCGTATCCCGTCATGCCCTGACCATTCAAGGATCTATCAACCTCTTCCTTAAATATTAATAATGACGGCATCCACAGCTGGCTGTAGCAAAGAAATCCACAGATTCACTCATCCCTGGCTTAAGAAATTCTTCCTCATCGCCATTCCAAAAGGACACTCCCACATCCTTTGCACAGGCATCCAACATTGGATAATTTTCAATTAGGTCACCCTCATTCTTCTGAATTCCAGTGAATCCCGGCCCAGAGCCGTCAGAAGCCCTTGAAATGACAAGCTGTCAAATCCCGGAATCATTTTCGTGACCTTCATTTGAATTCTCTCCAGTTTCAGCACATCCTCTTTAAGATAAAGGACTCAAAATGCTCGCATTCCTCCAAGTAAGGCCTCACCAGTGAGTTATAAAACCTCAAAATTGCATCCTTGCTTTTATATTCTAGTTCTCTTGAAATTAAATGCTGACATTACATTTGCCTTCCCCACGGTTGACTCAGACTACAAGTTGGCTTTGGGGATCCTGCTTAATTATTCCCAAATCCCTTTAATTCTCAAATGGTTGTGCCTTCTCTCCATTTGAGGAAAATATCTACCCTTTCATTTTTTCTACCAAGGTCATGACCATACATATCCTGCCATTGCATTTCACCTGTCACATCTTTGCCCATTCTCTTAATCTGTCTAAGTACTTTTGTGGCATCTCTACTTCCTCAAAGCTATCTATCCGTGCACCTATTTTCGTATTGGCTGCAAACATTGCTCAAAAAATTCAATTCATCTAAATTATTGACATAACATAAATCCCTGTGGAACATCACTAGTCACCAGTAAACAAGCAGTAAAGTTTCCGTTTATTCCCACTGTTTGCCTCTTACCAATCAGCCACTGCTTTATCGATGCCAGCATATTCCCTGTAGTACCATCGGCTAAGTAGCCGCTTCTGTGGCACCTTGTCAAAGGTCTTCAGAAAATCCAGATACACAGCATCAACCGATTCTCCTTTGCCAATGCTGATTGTTAATTCTTCAAAGAGTTCCAACAGATTTGCCAGATCTAAGATAGTCCCTTGAGACAAAACAAGCAGCTGACTTGTGCACCGGACCAGCAGTCCTCGGTGTTCTTGTAGTCTTGTGATCATATAAAACATATTAAGCAGAGAGCGAAACAGAACTCCTTTCGTTTGCCCCGAGCGGACAAAGCGTCCAAACGTTTTACAACTTCATGATGGCTCCAGGCCTGGACTTGCAGAGTTCAGAAGAATGAAACATATCAAACATTGAAAACACAGAAAACACAGTGGACAGCTGGAGAGGGAGATGTGAAAGTTGTTTGTATGTGCATGTGTGTGTGGTGCATGCGCTTGTATCTCTTTTGTGTCTGTCTGTGCCTGTGTCTGTGTGTGCGTGCGTGTGTTTCTGTCTCTATGTGTCGTCTCTGCGTGCTAGTATGCTTGTGAGTGTCTGTGTTTGAGTCTGTGTGCGTGTTTGTTTCCATTAATGTGTGTCAGTGTGTATGTACTCTATATGTGTCTGAGCGTGCAAGTGTGTGTATCTCAATTTGTGTGTGTGTGTCTGTGTTTTGTGTGAGTCCCAGGGCCTGTGTGCACATTTATGACAATGTGTGCCAGTCTGCGCGAGCATGTGTGTGTGTGTGTGTGTGTGTGTGTGTGTGTGTGTGTGTGTGTCTCACTCTGCCTCTGGATGGATGTCTGTGAGTTCTTGTGCCTTTGCTCACGATTGAACAAATTATTCTGACAGTACATATTCGTAACCACATAGAGACATGATATTCATTTTCTTGCTGGCATCCACAGTAGAACAGAAAAATACAATAGAATCAATAAAAAACTCCACACAAAGACTGACAAACTCATCATTTTGAGACGATGAGTCGCAGAGGCCTGGAAAAAGTGTCCACACGTGTGGGACCTGCTTCCCCAGGGCAGCAGCGAGAAGAGAGCGTGGTCCGAGTGGGTGGGGATGGTTATCATTGATGCTGCTTTCCTGTGGCCGCGCTCCTTGTAGATGTGCTGAATTTCTCTTTGCTGGGCTGGGAGTGACCAACACTTCTTGTAGATCTTTCCGTTCTTGTGAACTGGTTTCTGTCCCGGGCTGTGATGCATCCAGTCAGGATACTGTCTATCATGCATTTACCGAAGTTTGACAAAGTTTTGGACAACAAGCTGAATTTTTGCAACTTCTCAAGCAGTGGAAGCTCTGTGCCTTCTTTGTGACAGCACATACGTGTCAGCTCTCTGAACTGGTTATCCCAAGGCATTTAAAGTCACCGGCCCTGTGGAAGAACATTTGAAATATAAAGTCAGAAGTTGTTAAAGTTCTGAGGCCTTGCGAATTGTTCACAGATATAAACACAAGCTGATTTCCCTGTAACTCAGAGGGTAGAGAGTGGAGAGAGGGGCGAGGGGGGGCAGAGAGGGTTAAAAGAGTTGTGTTCTTTTAAATCTTTGTGACTTTGTCGATATCCTGTATTTTGCCGATTCAGTTGCCAGCCTGCAGAACTAAGATTATTGTACTGACCACATCCCCTCAGTAGGACGATAATACAGCTGTACAGATGAGATAAGTGGAGACGGGTGGGAATGAACGTTTTGAACTGACTCCTCTGTTCTGACAATGTCACACACACTTGTCCGCTGCTGGGTCCAAACACGAGCTGATTTCCCTCTAACTCAGAGCGTGGAGAGTGGGGGAGGGTGAGAGAGAGCTGGGGGAGACATGCAGAGAGAAGGTGAGGGTGGCAGGGAGAGAAGGGGAGGGAGGGTGAAGAGAGGGTTAACAGTTGTGTGCTGTTAAAGCTTTGTGATTGGACAGCCTGGGTTTATCCAGTTCAGTTGCAATTCTGCAGAACTAAGATCACTGTGCTGACCACGACCCCTCAGTAGGGCGATAATACAGCTGTACAGATGAGATAAGTGCAGACGGTTGGGAAAGAACATTCTGAACTCACACCTCTGTTCTGCTAAAGACACACACATTTGTCTGCTACTGGATGCAAACACAAGCTGATTTCCCTCTCACCCAGAATTTCACAAATGTGGAATCTCAGTGCTCTTGTGGTAAAATAAATGATTTTCCACAATGACTGTGTGTTTCCTTTTTTATTGCAGCATCGCACCCGGAGTAACAATTATTGTCTTTTCCTTTACGGTTGTGTCCGGAAAATGGCATCAAAGGCAGGTGCGCTGAGAAACAGACTTGCAGCAGCGTCACAGACACATGGCAAAGCCGCGGTCACAACAACATCAACACACGTTATTCAAACATTTCACAGGAAGGAACTCAAATAGAACAAAAACATTTAGAGCACAGTGGTCAGAGTGTTCACAGTACAACATCGCACTCATAGTGTTCAAAACTGAAGTGTCCAGTTCCAGATAAAATGGTAAACCAGCTTCCTGTCCGTAAAAATGAATGCAACTGATTGTCACAAACAGGAGAAAATCTGCAGATGCTGGAAATCCAAGCAACACACACAGAATGCTGGAGGAACTCACCAGACCAGGCAGTATCTCTGGAAAAGAATATTTCGACGTTTCGGGCCGAGGCCATTCACAAGGCTTGACTTTAGACCATCCAATAGATTTAACACTTCTGATATCAGTCTCACCGGCCTATCATTTCCTGGCTGAGAACAGCAGGTGGTGAATGTGTTGAATCCGTTGCCACAGGTGGATGTGTTGGCAGGTTATGGAGTGCAAATATGGCGGAGGCTGGTAGGTTCTCGATCACTCAGGGCGTGAATTGTACCGGTAGGAGGGCAGAAGAATGGATTCGGGAGGAAAATTGCTCAGCCATGATGAAATGGTGGAGAAACTCGATGGAACGAATGCCCTGATTCTGTTGCTATGTCTTGTGGTCAAAACACAGATTTACCTTCCCCCCACTTTCCGGTTTCTGCAGAGATCGCTCCCTGCATTTTTCCTTTTCCTCTGATGTTCCTAGTGGCACTTATCCCTGAAAGTGAGAGAAATACTACACCTGCCCAATCATCTCCTCCCTTACTCCATTCATCGCCCAAAGAGATTCTTCCAGGTGAGGCAACGCTTCCTCTATTGCATCCGCTGCCCCTGATGCAGCCTTCTCTATATTGGTGAGACCCGGTGTAAATTGGGGGGATCGTTTTGTCTAGCACTTCCTGTTCAGCTGCCAAAAGTGGAACTTCCCTTTGACAAAACAATTTTATTCCCATCCTTATTCCCGTTCCAACATGTCGGTCCATGGTTTCCTCTTATGCCATAATGAAGCCCACCTCCAGCTGAAAAAAAACAACACCTTATATTTTTTTATATATAACCCCCAACCAGATGGCATGAATAGGGATTTCTCCTTCCAGTAAAGTTCATCCTTTCCCCTCCCTTCACCTTTTTCCCCCCACTCTGGCTGTTACCTCTTCTTCCCGCCTGCATATCACTCCACCTTCCCTTTCTACCATGGTCTATCCTCTCCTCTCCAATCAGATCCCTTTCTCTCCAGCCCTTTATCGTTCCCACCTAACAGACATCACGATTCACCTTACATCTATCCTCTTCCTTCTGCCTCGCCTTTTTATTCTGGCTTTTCCCCTTCCATTCCAGTCCTGAAAAAGTGTCTTAGTTTGAAACGTCTGCTGCTGATTTATTTCCATAGACGGCTGCCTAACCCGCTGAGCTCCTCCGGCAATTTCTATGTGTAACGTTCCCACCCGGTGGTGTCCTGCCGGATGGCAGGTCACTACTGGACAACACTTCTACCTGGTGAGTCCGGCAACAAAGACAGGTCTGCTGCAGGCAACTCTCAAACGTGGTGGTGTCCTGCCGCAATGACAGCTCCGCTTGACAGGGTAACTAGTAACACACACAAAATTGCTGAAGGAACTCAGCAGGCTATGCAGCATCTTTGGAAGGGAGCACAGTCGACGTTTCTGACCGGGATCCTTCAGCAGGACTGAGGAATCAGATGAGGAGTCAGGCTTAGAGGTTGTGGGAATGAGAGGAAGAAACACCAAGTGGTAAGTGCAACCGGAAGGAGGGTGTAGGGGTGAAGTAAAGAAAGCAATGGAAGAAGGAAAAGGAGGATGGAATACGAGAGGGAGACGATACCCATCTGTCCTCTATTAGATTCCGCTTTTCACCTCCTGCACCTCTTTCACCAATCAACTTCCCGATAAATATTTAACTGCGACCTTTATTCCAGTCTAACTGAACCTCATAGGAAAAATCCTGGCTGCATTTTCCCTGTCTATAACACTCATAATGTTGTATACCTCTATGAAGACTCCCATCATCGTCCTGTGTTCCAGGGAATAAAGTCATAACTTATTCAACCTTTCCCGGCAACTCAGGTCTGCACGTCCCAGGAATCGTATTATAAATTTTCTCTGTACTCTTACAATTTTATTCATGCATTTCCTGTAGGCAGGTAACAGAACCTGCACATAATCCTTCAAATGAAGCGGCAACAACCTCTTATACAACTTAATCATAGCCCCCCCCCCCCCATCTCCTGTACTCAGCACCTTGATTTATGTTCCAAAGTACCAAAAGCTCTCTGCACCACCCAATCTACTTGTGAAACCACTTTCAGGTAATTATGAATCTGTGTTCCCTGATCCCTCTGTTCTACCGACTGCTCACCGTGTCTTCACGCACCCCGAACCGCTGATACTTTCACTTACTGATGAGATTATCCAAGTGAGAATAATCTCAATCTCTTCACAAAATGGCGCCTGAACCATAAAAATGCAAGAAGAGGTCAAAGTTCAAATTGTATGTGCAAGGGAAAAGTCAGAGCTACAAATCAGCAGACATGCACATTGGATTATCGCAGAGCAATAAACCTTTTCAATAGTCCACAAAGCGGCTGCCTCCACCTGAGAAAATAATTCAACGTTCAAAGTGCGTTATTATTACAGTATCTAAAAATGCAGCAACTGAGAGTCGTCACTCCTCCAAATCCTGAGAACCCGGAAATACGTGCGCACCCCCAATCCCATGGGCATGCTCCAAAATCACCGATTCCCCAAAGTCCTTGTGCACACCTAACTCCGGCAGCATTCCCAAATCCACACCCACACCCAGATACGTGCGCACTCCGAAATCCACATGCAAACCCATACTGGGCAACTCTCCCATAGATCTGCGCACACCCCAAGTCCGTGTGCACCTCCGAGTCAGGATATACCCAGGAATCTAGCGACACCACGAATCCCTTTGCACACCAATGTTTGTTGAAAGAACTGCAATTTCTACGCCCATCCCCAAATCCCCGTGCACCCTCATATTCCACAAACCACTCTAAAATCAGCGCACGTCCTTAAATCTCTATGTAACCCCCAAACCGTGCGCATTACCGAAATTTTCGACGCCCCTACGTCCACATGAGATTTTCCAAGAGCAAGATTAATTCCAAGTTGATCAAAAACAGCTGCCAACAACACAAAATCCAAGAACAGAGGTCAAACATCAATATGCATTTATTATTAAAGTTTAAATGAAACAGCCTTGAAACTCGACACACCGACGCCGCCGAATCAGTGTGCACCGGCAAAGCAACCGATACCCCAAATTCCATGTGCATTCACACTGTAGCTGACAAACCCCTAAACCTGTTCACATCCACGTGCACCACCAAATCCGTTTGTACTCCAATATGTGTGCACCCCAAATCCGTGTGCACCCCTATATCACCGACAAAACCCGAAGTATACGCATATCCCAAATCGGAATGCACCCGCACATACCTGCGCACCCTGAATCTGTGCATAAGCCCACTCAGTTGGCTCTCCCAGAACAGGAATTAGTATAAGAATCGCTGTCTCCTCCTTGAAAAATATAAATCTCTAAGTGCACCTTGAACTGAACTTTGCTCTTTCTATTTCTTTAAGGTGGAGGCAGCTACTTTGTGAATTATTTGAAATGATGCTTTTTTTTCGGGAGAACGAAATGTATATGTAGAGGCGTCAGCGCGATTGCGGGTGCACACAGATTTAGTATTATGACATCGAATATAGGGATGATCACAAATATTTGTTTTGTGGGTGTCGGCGAATCACAAGATTGATTATGAAACTGCCTTTCTTCTTGGGCGTCTCAGGGTTCATTATCTCTCACAGGCAGTCTCCCAACTCAGCGCCGATCACCCGCCTTTCTCCACTCTCGTAAGTCCAAGGTATACACACCCCGGTCCCGCCAAATCCGTGATATTGGGTTGTTCCCCCAGCCAAACCCCGGTTTGCGTGAATGATGTCTGATTTGCTGCCCCTATTTCAGCTTGTCACAGGAAATAATAAATCACACACTGTATACGCATTAAAAGAAGTATATTTATAAATTGCAACTTAACTATGGAATTAGACGAGAAAATAAAAAAAAAATAAAGAAGGAGCCCATTATAATTAAACAGTCAAATCTTCCGAAAGTCGGATTCCTCGATGCCCGGTAGAGGACAGAACTTTGGCTCCGATTCTCTGCAGCGTCTACTCTCTTCATTTCCCGCCGGCCAGAGACAGAGACGCACACCGGTATCAGGCAAATAAACGTTAGCTCCCGCTGTCTCTAACAATACCCCAAACACTGTTAGCAGTGAAACTTTTGCCAGAACGTTATACTTTCCCACACCAGAAATTGTCGTGTCCTCATGACTTTGAAATGATCTATCATCCCCTCATTAATAACACAGTGCTCAAAGGAATTTCACGATGTCAGAACCTCCAATCCATTTGTAAATGGCAGTGTCTTATTTCACCAGGGGAATAGGCACAACTCTCTGTTTCCCCTGTGCGACATTGACCAGCCTCCCTGCGGGTTTCCTGAATCTTTGATACCACCTTACCCTCTCATCTATTTCCTCTGAATCAGATATTCGGTGGAATCTTTCCTGTAAACATGGAGTGGCCTCTCCCTGTCCACTACTCGTGCCTTCCGATAATTCAGGTCCCCCTGTCACTTGGCTGAGATCGGATTCATGCCCAGTTATTTTAGAGCCCAGTCTCCGCCGTAATCGAGCCACATCCATGCCTGCCCACTGCTAGCACCCATCAGCCTGGGATGTTTTGGGAAACTCCGTCAACTATTGGGCAGTTTGCGAAGTCTGACATATACTACATCCCGTTTCCTCAACCTCTGCTCCGCACCTCATTCAGTGGTAGGTACTTTCCTGACCTATCCGCTGCTTGTCAATCTGTTCGCGCACGGCGCTGCAGAGTACTCCTACTAGATATAGGCTTCATGTCAGGCTCTTAGCAGCTTCATTCACATCCTTTGGTTTCACTTGTAAAACTTCTGCGTTAGGCATCAGACTCTCCAACATGTAAGTTGCAGAAGCCCAGTGGTCAGTTAACTTCTCTGGTAGCTCCAAATCCTTTGTGTCTTAAGAAGTGTAATCCTGGCCATCATTTGGGAGTATATCACGCCTAACCCTTTGATCATATCTCCATTTTTTTTCTTTGATTCCGCTCAGTAGCAGAGGCCCCTGCTGGTTTATACGCCTTTTGTAATTCCCTCTTCCCAAGAGCCACAAACCTCAGATAAGTCTTCTGTGGTAAATCTTCCCCTCCAGTCCCAAAATAGAGGGCAACATGCAACCATGCTTCACGCCCAAACAACGTATAATAAAGCCAGGATCCGGTAGCTTCAATCTGTGTACAATTGTAGCCGAGGACCAGATGCCCAATCAATATGCTGGTTCCATGTTCTCTTCGTCCTGATCACTGGATTTCCGAGCCTGTCAACCAGCGTCCAGTTGGCCCTTCCACTCGGGGAGGGGGTCACTCCGAGGGTGATAAGGAGTAGTCTTCCAATTCTCGAGTCCAAGCATGCTGCGTATGAGCCTGCTCCCGAGATCGGGTCTCTGATCGCGATGTATCCGTCCTCTTTGGCCACGGTCGATGCCCTCTGATCCTTATATGGAAGGTTTGAGCACATCCGGTGTAGTGTTCAGCAAGAGCCAAGAGAGTCGCTCTACTAATACAGGCTCTACTAATAGGAAATCCTTACACACCAGAACAAGTGGCCCCACTCTCTGCAAATGAGATAACGGAATGGGCCTTGTGGGCAGCGTCTTCCTCCGAACACATCGAATGCGCGGGTTACAGTTCTCTTCGACCACAGTTTTCATTCGGGGTCAGTAGAAACGATCCAATCCATAGATCTTTTCAACCCCCAAATAACCTGAATTATCATCAAATGACTTCAACACAATCCCCGATACTTCTCAGACAGAATCAACTGGGAACGCGGAGACCTGTCTGGAGCAGACGTGACCCGGCACAGAATCTGGTTCCTCAACTGCCGTTTCGGCCAGTCTCTCCGCAGTAGAGATACGGCAGGGTGTTTCATCATTTCAGCTTGGGCCATATCCGCTTCCGCAGCAGCCGACCAAACGGTGATTACACTAGGGTCATCTCGCTGAGCGGAGGTCACTCCCTCTGGAAGCAGCTCAGAGAACTGCTTTGCATCCAGAGTGGTCAGGCTTGTGGAATGGCGCAACCAGAAGTTCCCAAATGACCCACCGCTCAAACCTGTCCCGTGATGGAAAACAGGCACATTGTTTTAGATCCAGACTCGGGAACGCTCTTCCACTCTCAGTCCATTTCCAGACCTTCATGCTCACGTGGGACAAAGCAACTGCATCAATGTTCCGGCCGTCCGACCGGTACATCAGGCTGAAATCATAGGCAGACAACGTGACGAACAAACCATGAACTTTGGCATCCAACTTTGCCGAGGTCAGGATATAAGTCAATGGACTGGGTCCAACCTCACTGAACACAGACAATTTCAATGTCAGAAAATCCAATTTGTGCGTGAAGCGCTGACAATGAAACCGCTTTCCGTCTCAGGAAACGTCTCGATAGCCCTCGCTGGCAGAGCCCCAATTCATGACGTGCATGGCAAGTATGTGTGTGGTTGAGTAACAAATATATTCATTTTATTTACAATGTATTCATTATAATGATTTCATTTATAAGTGCTTTGATAATAAACGTATAATAGCTTTTTGAAGGTGCTGGAAGCTATTTTGAGAACTGCTCGAAATCATCCTCATGTGCGTGTCGGATTGTTAGGGGATTTGGGGTGCACACTGATTTTTGGGGTGTGCACATATTTGGGGGTGCGCAGCCAAATGTTCGCAGTTTGCGTTGTCGAACATGTGGACACACGCCGATTTGGTGATGTCTGCTCTCAAATGTCTATGTCAGCACATCAAGATTTCAACACGAATTTTGGACTGGGTACTGATTTTCAACCTCAAGGCAGATTTTCAATGTGTGACTCGATTTTTGTTCTGAGATAATCTCATGCACATATAGGGTTAACAGCAGGTCTGTTGTGCGGAGTGATTTGGAACGACGAATATGCTTGCGATCGTGGTCCTTGGTGGTGCGCATGCGTTTAGAGATGGGTGTATTGCCGAACATGTGGGGGCGCACTTATCTGGGGACCAGATACAGCGCTTTATGGGTAACACGGCCTTGGGTGGGGGATTTGGATTTGGGTTGTGATGTCAGAGGTCGGAGTGCACACGGATTTAAGATTGCATCCAGATTTGGGTGTGTCGGCCGATCTAGAGTTGCAAACGAATAACGAGGTGCCTGGCTTTTTTCTCAATGCGGCCATTTTATAAACTGTTTGAAATGACTCTTGCTCTGCGTTAAGCTATTATGCATGTGGGTGTGTCAGGTGCTTGGGGTGCGCACTGATCTGGGGCTGGCACAGATTTAGTTGTGTTTTGGGGATGCTCATTAATTTAGGGCTTTTTGGGGATTTCGGTGATCTCACAATTTTTTTGGCAACTGTGGATTTGGCGTTGTGATCTCAACCCGATCTGCGCACATCCGCAAGTCGGTGTGTACCCCGTCTGCGTACTCTGCATCCCATTTTGGCCGACGCATTCTCAAAAGCATGTTCACCCCAAATCTGGGCGCCTGTCCAAATCCGCAAGCAACCCACAAATCAGTGTATACACCCAGATCTACAGACATCCCCACCCCTCGTGCTCCCCCAAATTTGCATGCAACACCAAATCCGTCAGTCCCAAGCAGTCTGACACCTCTAGATTAGATTATTAATCACGCATTAGATTATTCCTGTGTTTTAATTTCCGATACTTTTATAACCGCTGTACTTCGCCCTTTCAATTGGCGCACACAGATTTTGCGGTGCGTTCTTATTCGGGGATGTGTGTTGTCCAATATGGGATTGCCCTCGAATCAGCGTATGCCAGCCGATTTAGACTTACACAAGAATTCCGGGTTGCGTGAGAGTGTTTAATGTCGAGTCAGCCGTTTTGTGTGCTGTTTTAAAATGATTCTTTGGGATTAGCTAATGTGCACGTGGAGTTTTCAGCGGGTTGGTGTGCAGATGGATTATGGAGTGCGCTCCTGTTCAGGGATGGGCGCAGATATGGGGGTGCTCACGGAATTAGGATGAGGGGGTGCGCACTGATTTGTGGATGGTGTAGATTTACGGCAGCCTTGGCAGATCGGGGGATGCCCGCTGACTTGGTGTTACTCGTTAAATTAGGATGGATAGGTCAACATAGGGATTTTTTCGGATTTCGGGGTCTCTCAGAGTTGTGGTGTCTGCGGATTTGGATTTGTGACGTATCTCAAGGTCGTTTCATTTATAGTTACTTCCGTTATCAATGCACTGAATATCTTGCTCAGGAATAATCTAATGCGCACGTAGAGGTGTCAGACTGTTTGGGACGGACGGATTTGGTGTTGCATGCAAATTTGGGGGAGCACGAGGGGTGGGGATGTCTGTAGATCTGGGTGTACACACTGATTTGTGGGTTGCTTGCGGATTTGGACAGGCGCCCAGATTTGGGGTGAACATGCTTTTGAGAATGCGTCGGCCAAAATGGGATGCAGAGTACGCAGACGGGGTACACACCGACTTGCGGATGTGCGCAGATCGGGTTGTGTTGTCGAACATTGTGGTTTACTTGGATTGGGCGTCCATTCAGAATTGGGTGTGAATGAGCGGGTTGACTGTTTAATTACAGAAGCTGTTAAAGATTCAACTCCAGGTAAAGACCTTCCACTTTGCAAATCAGAACCTGTTTCAGAGTTTGCAGGGTTATGAATTAGGGGCTTATGGTATATCTAGTGGGACACTGGGCACAAGGGGAGACAAATTTACAGAATATTTCAGGGTGAAGGTAATCAGGTATATAGAAATCAAATGCAGATTTCATTACAATCGCTGGGGGCGAATATCTTTCATTTCAGTTGTGGGAATGAGTTTAATTAAACTCTCTGTATCGGGTTTCACTTGGTGCAATGTATAGGATTTTTGGGTGTAATTTAGTTCTCATTAGAAAAAAAGAACCAGAGAGGGTTTTATTTCCCAATTCTCTACACCACATTACAGTCCCGTTAGTGGCGGGAATGTGCAGTAAATTAGAGTGACAACCACCATGTATTGAAAGCCCCCCGTATTTATAATCACGTTAGCCAATCATTCAAGGGGAAGGTGGAAAGTGCTGCGTTTGTCTTTGGATAAGACAACCGGAATTAGACTAGAATTCCCGCTGTCTTGTGGGAAATTCCGTCTGTGAGGTTGGTGGGCGGGAATATGGATAGATGGACATATTCACAGACCAATGGGTGGTTGGCATTTCAGAGTCGTTCGTTGACTGACATCTGGCGAGTCCAGGGCAGTGGTTTGCCCCTCTCCAGAAACAGACTACCCTAATGTCCCAGACCTGCCGGTCGATGGGACAGTCGGCCCCGGAATAACAACTGATAGATCAGGCGGTGAATGTGAGGAGTTGGCCTCCGGACTGGAGAAATTGTGGCCGCCTCCGACTTGTGCTCAGGACACAGTTTAATTAACAAAATGAGACACCGAGGGGAGAGAATATTTCACCGCCCTCATTATCTGTTCCCTGAATTTTGACTGAGTCACCGCGTAAATAAATGTGTTTGTGCAGCAGCTGAAATTACTCAGCAAAACTGCGACGTGGATAAAGATCCATTCGGAATCATTGAAACTGAATCCTTCGCCTGAGACCTGATAATATATGAAATTTACAACCAGTGTCATCCACAGGAGGATGAAGCTGCCGGAGAGGGTGAAGAGTAAAACCACAGACCTCCTCCTGCTCTCCATCTCCGGGTCACTGCGGTTCTCCCTCTTGCTCTGACCCTTCAGCCCCTTACGGACCCGACTGGCCACTAAAATGTGCCGGACTGTCAGAGCGTTGAGCAGCAGGATCCCAGCGAAAGGGAGGAACGGAGTTAAAACCGTATCCAGCCAGTCATACCCTACCCACCAGGGGTCAGTGAAATAATTGTCCTTCGTAATACAGAACCACGGTACATTGTCGATGATCATCCGGGGTTGCCACATGAAGTATCGGGGAACGTTTCTCAGACAGGACAGTACGCCGGTTGTTGTCAGAACCACAGTCGCAGTTTTCCCGGTACAATATTTTGTTTTCAGCTTCTGACAGCAAATGGCCACAAACCGATCAAAGGTGAAAGTGACGGTGAACCAGATAGAACAGTCTATGGTTGTGGTTCTCAGTACTTGCATAACACTGCATACAGGGGTGATGCTCAGAAAACTCCACGGGAAGTAATACGTTGCAATTTGAATCAAAATCACCTCGGTGACAATGGTCAGTAGATCCGCCGCTGCCATGGCCACCAGGTAGCGAGTGGTGCAGGTAGAGAGGCTGCATTTTCCCCGAGACAGGATCACGACCGCCACTAAATTCACTGCGTGTGGGGTGGGGGGGGGGAAGTGGAGGGAGAGGGGGAGGGAGACGGGAAGAGGAAAGGGGAGTGGGAGGGGGATGCGGTGGGGGAGGGGGACGGAGGAGAGAGAGTGAGTGAGAGAGAGATAACAGACAGAGGGCATTACAGAAACAATTCCTCAAGGGATCGGGTTTCAGCTAAAGATCAGGAGTGCTCGAGACTGTGAACGGCTGCTGATCTAAATTGAGACACTGTTCGCACTGTCTCTGACCTGCCTTCGTCAGTGTGGAGATCAGACTATGTTTGGACAATCGTTGGCGATAAAAGCGATCTAGGTGAACAACAACGATCGGTGCTGATCCCGATTCCAGTCACTAACGTGTCCGGTTTCACTAATTTAACCGTGACTGATCAGGCCCCTGGAATCTCAGCATCTGATGGGGCCGGGAAATGATACGGATGGAAGCAACACACAAAAAGTACTGGAGGAACTCAGCAGCTCAGGCAGCATCCATGGAATTGAACAAACCGGTTTTGGGCCGAGACTTTTCTACAGGACGAAGCGGTGCAATTCACGACGCGTCTCAGAGGGAAAGCAAGAACAACTCAGTAACCTGAGGCTGAGCGGCTCCGTTGATGGATTAATTCCACAGCGCAGCTCAATTCGATAACACTTCAGCAGATCCGCGGACACTGGTTCAGATGATCAGACCCAATTATTAACGCGTACAGCAAGCTGGAGGAGCTCAGCAGGTCGGACAGCATCCGTAGAAACCCGTCTCGGCCCGAAACGTTGACTGCTCGTTTCCAATGTGTACTTTGCGGTTACAGACCCAGTTATTGACCGACAGGCAGTGAGACCCGACTGTGACAGACTCCATAGGGAAACCTGAAACACAGCACCAGGGTTTCTCTCTGATCAATAACTCAGAAACAGTGACCTTTTCAATGTAAACCCCTCCCAGTCACAGCTTGCGGGAGAGCTGCCTGTCCCCACACTGGGACAACTCCGGACAAGGTGTCATTGAAGGCAAGAACAACGTTCGAGTCTATCCCGTGAGTTTGATGAGAGACAGGAGATTAGCTTGTCATTAAATATGAAAAAGAAGAGTGTTGAACTGACAGGATCAATATCTCTGACGGATATTTGTACAATGATCGTCAAGTTAGAAGCTCGTCAAAATACCATGAACAGATTCACATGGTTAACACACAGAAATACCAAACATGAATTGCTCTGCTCACTCACCAGAAACTCCAATGACGGCGATGAACACGTACAATATTCTCTCCACATTAATGTACCTATCCAAAATTGCAGGCATTTTCTCTGTCCAGTGACCTGTCCCCACTGTGCTACAGGCGATCTCTCGGAATGAAATCTGGAGGCAGCACATGCCTGCGGTTTTAATACCATTTAGCGGCTCCACAGGGACACATTTCAACAGATTTAAAAATAACTGTTTTAAAATTATTTACAAAACAATTACGTCAGGCAGATGCAATCCCCGTGGTGACAGATTGCGATTAAATAACTAACTAGTGCAATGTTTGAACTGTTCGTGTGAATTAGTTTGCCCCAACAAAGGTGACTCAACCTTCAGTGGTATCTTATCAATTCAATGTGCTGCTACTGTAAATATGTACTTCAATGGAGCCAATTGAGAGACACAGAATATTGAAGTAAATTGTGTCATTGTAGCTTGTAAAATTGTATTGAATCACCTACTGTTACCATTCTCCTCGAGAGTATAATCTCTTGGATTGTTTGTGTTTGGTGGACTCTAACAAGGGGGTCGCCAAGAGAAGATCTGCTTGTGATAGTGAATAAAAATTTTCATATCCATAAAACCTTCCGCATCTTCAGAGAGTTAGTGACAGTCAGAACATTTCGGTGTTCGTCCGGGACACACCCGTAACCCTAATACCTGGCCATAAAGTCCAGTAGGGGGTTGAGTATGTTTCAAACATATCACCATGTATGTGTTATAGAACACGGCGGAGCGCTGAAGAGGCGGATAAGAAAGTGCAGTTCTGTGTCGCGTGATTCTGTGTCTCTGTGTGGATCGACCCATTGTCTCTGCCTGACCCTGCCTGACCATACACGTAGCCATAGACCTCGAGTTCAATTTATCCTCTCGGTTCAGTCCCTTCCCATCTGTCCCCGGCAACTGCACATGCTCTCGAACTCACATTTCAAAATGGCTGCCTGAACCGTAAAAATCAAGAGCAGAGGTCAAAATTCAAATAGCATTCATGATTACTCTCTGTACAATTGAAACAATATTGAGATTCGTCAGAGCTCCAAATCAGCAGACACACTTGCACATTGGATCATCTCAGAGCGAAATCATTTCAAAGAGTTCACAAAACGGCTGCCTCCGCCTTAGAAAATAGTAAGAACAAACTTCAACGTTCAAAATGCATTTATTGTGAAATTATCTCTGAAGAAAACAAGTCTGATAGTCGTCACACCTCCAAATCTTCAGAACACTGAAATGCATATACACCCCCAATGTGTGCTCCAAAATTATCGAACCCCCTCAAATCCGTATGCACCCTGAAATCCGCCGACATTCCCAAATCTCTGCACACACTCAAATTCACACTGACACACAAATACGTGTGCGCCCCAAATCCGTGTGCATCTAAGTTAATGTGTGCCCTCAATCCGCATGCATCCCAATATTACCTGGAAAACACCCATTCCTGTCCACATTCCCAAATCCCTGTTCATGCACCATATTCTCCAAAGCACTCCTAAATCGGCACATATTATAAAATCCGACTGCACCCCCGAATCCGCTGCGCACCCGAACCCGCTGATTCTCCCACATGCACATGAGATTATCCCGGCGCAAGAATCATTTCAAATAGTTCACAAAAGGACTGCTTACATTTTAAAAAAAACAGCAAGTACAGAGATCAAAGTTCATATCGCGTTTATCTTTAAAAAAAAAACAACCTTGTGTTCGACACGTCTCCAAAGTCAGTGTTCACCCCCGAATCCGCCAACACCTCCAACTCTGCATTTATCAGCAAATCCGTGTTCACCCATAAATCTCTGCTGACCGACAGACCCTCATTCAACTCTCAAATCAGTGTGCAACCCCAAAGCAACTGAGACCCGGATCTGGCTCTGTTGTTCATTGTCATCTGTATGTCGTGTGCATTTCTCCAGGTCTGTCAACAAAGAACCAAACACACAGAGTGGATCTGTTCAGAGTCATGCTTACTGCAAGCAGTAATGAGAAGCATCTCCACTCTCCATGGCGAGAGGTCGCTTCTGCTTTGCAGCTTACGAAGCTTGCTGGTCAATACAAATTGTCAGTCTGTGCTTTGGCTGTCATCTGTTCTGCCGGTGGCTGCTCCAGTGCATATCGACCTCCTCTCAGTAACACAGTGAACAGTGGTCAATTACATGGTGCCTGTCAAGTACACACTCAGCATATAGCAAAGAACTGTGGGATCTTACAGGTTCCATTCTATTACATGACAAAGGTTGGAATATATTTCCGCATTCCCACCTTTAGTCCGCATCAAAGGGTTCCCATTTTCAATACCTTCTCCTTAGTCCTACACAAAATTACAAGATGGTGGCTGACAATATTATAATAGCAGTAGCCTTTCCATAATGCAGGGCAGCAGTCCACCATCCCAGACGGCCGACAGCTTCCTGGGAGTTGTAACGATGGAAATGGTCTTCCATCAGCTTCTCGGTGCCCTCACGGATGTGATTTGTTACGTGAAATATATTCTCCTGATTCATCATGTGCGTACGTGCAACGTTCTCGGCCAATCAGGACACACGTGGCCCCTTTCCGCATGAAAACAAAGTCCAAGCCATTCGGATTTGCAATGCCACTTTACGAACTGTCACCGATTTCGCCAACAATTTAGAAATTGTTTGTTGGGTTTGTTCGAGAGTATAAGTAATTTCGGTTGCTAACTTTTCCAATGTTGCTGCCATGTTCATGAGCTCCGGAGTTGCCTTGCTGATTTCCTTGGCAAGTGTCACCTTCCCTGTGAGGTTAAAAATACATTGAGTTCATGAGCCGAGAGGTAACGGTACAACGATATAGGACCCTGGGCAGACTCGATTCTCTGGAACAAACAGATGAAGATCAGGAGGTAAAAGAAGAACAACATGAAGAGATTGGAGATGGAAGATATACTGGACATATAAGAGTTCCTTCTTTGGTGCAAATAATGCATGAATTAAAATAATTAAAAAATTAAAATAATACAAGAAGATATTAAAAATATGAAGGCTAAGTTTGACGAAATGGTGGAAAAACAGGAGAAAATGGACAAGAAAGTTAAAAACCTGGAAGAAATATCGGGAGACACTATTGAGAGAGTGAAGAAAATTGAAGAAAGTACTCCTGCCTGGACATCAGAAAGAAAACGACTGTTGGAAAAAATAGACGTGCTTGAAAATTTTAGTAGACCAAATAATATTAAAATTGTTGGTCTTAAAAGAACGGATAGAGGGAGAAGATCCAATAAAATTTGTTTGAAAAATCGATCCCGGAAAATTTGGAAATGGAAGAGGGAACCCAGTTGATTGAAATCGAAAGGGTCCACAGAGCTTTAAGATCAAAACCCACGACCAATCTTGATAAAATGCTTAAGGTATCAAGATAAAGAAAAGATCCTAAAGGCGGCTACCCAATATGCCAGAAAGAAAATTGAGCCATTGATGATAGAAGAGAAAACAGTTCTTTTCTATCCTGAAAGAAGTTATGACCTTCAGAAGAGAAAGAAAAAATCTAAGCCAGCGAAAAATGTTTTATGGCAAAAGGGTTAGAAATTTATATTCCGCCACACAGCAACACTGATAATTTTTCGATGACGGAAAAAGAAGATTTTTTACTAATCATCAGGATGCAGAGGAGTTTGCACAAAAACTCCCAAATTCTCACTAGTCATAGTAAAGTTTTAAAACTGAAACAGTTCAAAGATGAAGACAGGGATACTGTGCTGTCTTTACGACAGTTATTTAGTTTGTAATATTTTTGCTTAGTAATTCATTCGATAGTATTTTCTAGTTAGAATTAGAAGTGTTTAAAGTATATTCATTGCATGTAAAATATATCGGCATGCGATGACGTCACATTCGGTTTCGCCGCGTCTTGTGGGAAAGTACCGGTTTGAAATTAGCGCGAGGGTGGGGGCTCACCACGAGGCTCACCTGAGCAGAAGTTGTTTTGCAGGCATGAGAAATCACAGTGAGAGCAACGCTGTAAGTTAATAGATAATCGATATATTGAACTAAGATGTTAATGTCGATCCTGTTAGAAGTAACGACGGTCGATAATGTTTATGCTTTCGTTAGTTAAAGAGTTGCGGATAGTTTGCATGGAAGTGTATTTAAAGTAGTCAATGGAGCAGGTAAGCTCTCCCTGTATACTGCACCTTAGTGTAATGCAGTTATAGTCACCTTTACAAGTATTTACAATCGAAATGTGATATTAAGGAAGGAACAAATACTGTATCAATCTTGTATTGTTTTATCAACAGTTTTCACCATATGTTAATGTGAAGAGTGAACAGTAAATGGTTAATCTTACTGCGTTCTGGTTCTTATTGACTGTGGTTTATCTCGACGTTTAATTCGGCGTTTCGTTACACGCGAAGGAGAACGTTACAGTGAAAACGCGGCATTATCAGGTGTTTCAAGTGCTGCAATGTCAGCTCGATCCGGGATCAAGTTGATGGCGCCCAGCGACAAGGGCAGTAGAGCGACATCAAGTAAGTCCACCCAGGCAAGAGCCAAGGCAGAAGCAGCCAAGGTGCGACTGCGTTACGCCAGACAAGAAGCAGTTTTGAAAATGAAACAGGCCACCAGAGAAGCCGAAATCCAGAAAGAAAAGGCTGCCAGAAAAGCCGAAATCCAGAAAGAAAGGGCCGCCAGAGAAGCCGAAACCCAGAAGGAATGGGACACCCGAGAAGCCGAAACCCAGTTGGAAATGGCAAAAATATCGACAGAGTTGCAAGTGCTGCAGCTAGAAAGAGAAGAAGAAGCTGCCATGGCGGAAGCAGAGTACATAGAAGAACCTGAAGGGTCGCGTGATCTGACCGAAGTAAGATCTACTTTAGAAAGGACCAGACTGGAACGCACAAGCGACTATGTACAATATCAAACAGACAGGCAGGCTCGTCTCCCCTCTCCATACGTATTCGATAACTTCCCCAGCTACGAGGAACCTCAGAGAGTCACGATTGCATCACATCCATACGAGGAAGAAATTTTACCCTCGCGGCTCCGTGATGAAGTCAAGAATGAAAGAGCTGACAACCGATACTTCTTGACACCAAACTTACAAAGTTCGATGCGAAGAGACGCGGAGGTCGGATCCAGGATGGCAAATTCCATGAGAAACGTGCGCTCTCCGTCATATAGGCGCCAATGTACTTCTCCAGCCCGCATGCCGCTTACAGCCGATCCTACGATGCAGTATTTAGCACGACGGGATCTCGTCACTTCGGGACTGTACCAGTTTGACGATAAACCTGAAAATTACCGTGCATGGTACTCCACATTCACCAACGCGATCGACGGAGTCCAGCTCAGTGCAACCCAAAGGTTCGACCTTATGGCGAAATGGCTGGGAAAAGAATCACGCGACCAGGTGAGACGCATACGTTCAGTGTACATCAACGAACCCGAACTCGCCTTAAGCAAAGCGTGGGAGAGAATTCGGGAGGACTATGGGTCCCCCGAAGCTATTGAAGCGGCGCTATATCGACGTCTGGGAAACTTTCCTGAGGTGTCAGCCAAAGATCACATTAAGTTAAGAGAATTCGGAGATTTACTCATGGAGATCAAAGGCGCCAAAGAAGATGGCTACTCAGCTGGTCTGGTATACCTAGATACTCCATTCGGGATTAGACAAGTCGTGGACAAACTTCCTTTTGGGCTGCAGGACAGGTGGCTGTCCGTTGCTTTAGATTACAAGGAAGAGCACGATGATCAACCACCTCCCTTTGAGCTGCTCGCTAGGTTTGTGTGCAGGGAGGCGAAGAAGCGAAACGACCCTAGCCTGGCGGGTCCAAGAAGCAGTACGATTTACATCAAGCCAAGTAGATCCTCTTCGAATGTTTTCAACATTGATAAACCCATCTCAGTGCTCAAGACCGAAGCCCTTACAACTAACAACGACCCTAGCAAGTATTGTCCGTTGCATAACAAACCTCACCCCCTCAAAGGATGCAGAATGTTTAGGGAAAAACCCCTTGAAGAGAGGACGGCCCTTCTCAAGGAGCAAAGAATATGTTTTAGATGCTGTTCCTCAACCTCTCACCTCGCCAGAGAGTGTACGATCGCCGTGAAGTGTCCGGAATGTGATAGCACGGATCACGTCGGGGCCATGCATTCCGGCCTGTCACCGCAAACCGACAACGCTCCTTCACCCCCACAACAGGACGGCGGGGGGGGGAGAGGCTCACCCCAGGACAACAGTTGTCAGCTCGAACTGTACAGAAGTTTGCGGTCAAGCTCAGTCAAGACGTTCTTGTTCCAAGATCTGCCTCACTAAGGTGTACACTAAAGGAGCCAAAGACAAGGCCGTCAAAGCCTTGTTCAACATTGAGAGTGAGCAGTTCCCATACTACCTCAAAACTTGCACAGGCAACATGGAAACCCAAGGAAGGAAGGCAGAAGGCATCCAGATCGAGTCCCTGGATGGTAAAGTCGTCATCTGTCTCCCTCCGCTCTTAGAGTGCGATGGAATCATGAATAACCTCACTGGGATCCCGACACCCAGTGCGGCGCTACACCAGCCACATCTCCACCACATCGCCAAACACATCCCAGAACTGGATCCAAAAGCGGAAATACTCCTGCTATTAGGAAGAGATGTAATCCGGGTACACGAGGTTAGGCAGCAGGTTAATGGACCACACGACGCCCCCCTTGCGCAACGCTTGGATCTAGGCTGGGTGGTGATAGGAGGGGTGTGCCCTGAAGACGTACACAAAGCGATGGTTAACACACTCAAGACCAATGTGCTAGAGAGTGGCCGCCATTCAATCTTTCAACCCTGCCCGAGTGTCCCGTGCATTAAGGAAGCACAACAAGAGGTTAACAAGCGTAAAGTAACTGACGAGACGCTAGGTCAGTCAGTTTTCGTTCAAACCGAGCACGGAAATAAACTTGCACAATCAGCTCAAGATGCCATTTCTTTAAAAACAAAGGACACCAAGGTCTTCAGAGATGAAGCAATTAATGGGTTTGCCCCATTGCCTTTCGGAGAACCACGCCAGCGCTCACCAGATAACAAAGGGCAGGCAGTCAAACGGTTCACGTCCTTACGGAAAACCCGGAAAGGGAAACCTGAGATGCAGCAACGCACCCGATTGACCCACGAGGTACTGTGCACCCTAATGGCAGAGGTCACAGCCATTATAAACGCACAACCACTCCTACCTGTGTCTTCTGACCCAGAAAACCCCTTCATACTTTCGCCATCAATGCTCCTTACGCAGAAGGCAGGAGCTCCCCCTCCACCAGGAGACTACTCAGACGAGGATTTGTACACAAAGCAATGGAGACAAGTCCAGGCTCTGGCAAATCAGCTCTGGTCTCGCTGGAGACAAACATATCTACCTTTGTTGCAACAGAGACAAAAGTGGACAGAATCCCGCAGGAATCTTCAAGTTGGAGACTTAGTCCTGCTCAGGGACAAGCAAATCGCCCGCAACAGCTGGCCAATGACCAGAATCACTGCTACATTCCCTAGTGGGGATGGACATGTCAGGAAGATCAAACTGAAGACTACCGACCAAGACGATGTGAAAATTTACCAAGGACCAGATACAGAAGTTATTCTACTTCTACCCAATGACTGATTAAGAGACTAAGTTTTGTACTCTGCTCATTGTGACCTTACGAAGGTCAAGCGGGGAGTGTGCTGTCTTTACGACAGTTATTTAGTTTTTAATATTTTCGCTTAGTAATTCATTTGTTAGTATTTTCTAGTTAAAATTAGAAGTGTTTAAATTGTATTCATTGCATGTAAAATATATCGGCATGCGATGACGTCACGTCCGGTTTCGCCGCGTCCTGTGGGAAAATAGCGGTTTGAAATTAACGCGAGAGTGGGGGCTCACTACGAGGTACACCTGAGCGGAAGTTGTTTTGCAAGCATTAGAAATCACATTGAGAGCAACGCTGTAAGTTAATAGATAATCGATATATTGAACTAAGATGTTAACGCCGATCCTGTTAAAAGTAACGACGGTCGATAATGTTTATGCTTTCGTGAGTTAAAGAGTTGCGGATAGTTTGCATTGAAGTGTATTTAAAGTAGTCAATGGAGCAGGTGAACTCTCCCTGTATACTGCACCTTAGTGTAATGTAGTTATAGTCACCTTTACAAGTATTTACAATTGAAATGTGATATTAAGAAAGGAACAAATACTGTATCAATCTTGTACTGTTTTATCAACAGTTTTCACCATATGTTAATGTGAAGAGTGAACAGTAAATGGTTAATCTTACTGCAAACTGGTTTCATTGACTGTGGTTTATCTCGACGTTGAATTCGGCGTTCCGTTACACCCGAAGGAGAACGTTACATATATATAGATACACACAAAAACAAAATATCAAAGTAAATAAGTTTGCTAATTACGAAAAATAAACCATGGGAAAATATAAGTATTAGTATCGGTAAAAAAAAGGAAAGACAGATAAGGAAAATCAATAAGTAAAACTTCAAATGCTCGCGGGTGCAAAAAAAGTAAAGAAACAAATAGAAGATAATTAAAATGGGAAGCGGTTTAGATAGCTTCCTACATGACAAATTTAAGGCATTCAAGGGAGAGCAAAAAAAGGATAAAATGGCAAAATAATGAAAGAACCAAAAAACAGCAATAAGAAATATAGAATATTGTGTATTATTGAAAAACAGTAAAAGACCGAAAGTTATATAAATAATCAAAAGATAGGAAAAACCTGAGTGAATTTAAGGTAAATCAAAACACCCTATAGTTTCATTCCTTAGTGATTACTACATGTACACCCTACATAATTACTTTCACTCAAATTACGGAAAAGACGGTGAAATCAATATAACACTGAGGATATAACGTATTGTTTAAAAAGAGATGTGGAAAACAGCAAAAGAGAAAATGAATGTAGTCTGCTTGCATATTTTGCATAGTTTGAAAGATAACAAGGCCCCAGTTACATAATCAAAGAAATGATTAAGACTTCGTAAAACCAAGAAACCTTGTTATCAACAAAACGCCAGTTACTTGATTGAACACCTGGAATTAAAACATTTAACATAAAACAACTAAAAGTTGAATTTAAGGATGGAGACTTTGTAAAAATTTCTTCGCTTCTTCAGGCTTCGTAAACCAAGAAACCTTATTATCAGAAGTAGTAACCTTGAGTTTACAGAGATCTCTAAGTGAAAGGCGACAGCCAAGCTTAAAAAGATCAGACATGACCTTTTTAAAAGCCTGTTTAGCTCTTGGAACTTCCAGTGGATAATCTTGAACGATCCGAAACTGTTGATCACGAAATTGTAATATACGTTTCTTCCTTGATTCACGATGGATCTATTCTTTAATCTGATAGTCATAAAAGCGAATGATAACAGAGCGAGGTCTGGCAGGATCCCAATTAGGTGGGATAACTCTGTGAACGCATTCAAATTTTGGGAGATCCGATAATATATCAGGGCATAAATCTTTCAGCATTTGAGCACAAAAATCGATAGGTTGATTACCCTCCAGATTTTCAGGAAGCTCAAGAATTCTGATATTGCGCCTTCGGTTCCTGGTCTCCAAATCTGTAAGCTTCTTCAGTAACGCATCACATTTTTTAAGTTCTTCCTTGGAAATTTTCTTGAAACCTTCGATATCCTTCTGCAACACCGGCAAAGATTCTTCGTGTAGCTTAATACGAGTTTCGTGGTCATTCACAGCCTGCTGTATACTTCCAAGTTTCCGATTAAGCGTTTTCAGTTCGGATTTAACAAGGCCGAAGGAAATCTGTAACAAGTCAAACTTGGACTCCAAGTCATCTAGTCTATCCAATTTTTCGAGTTTCTTTGACATTTGTCGAATCATTTCAGTCAACGTCTCTAAAGTAGTCTCTTTTTTTTTGACTGCTTTCTACTCCTGGTGCTCTCACCGAGATAGGTTTAAACAGCAAAGTAAACGAATAATTTCGGAGCAGGCAGCCAGAGCAACCTACTCCATTACAGCCACCGGAAGTCTCGTGTTTACCTATGTCTGTGTGTGTGTTTCACGGCACGCCTCTCTGTATGCCTCTGACTGTGTGCTTGTGTGTTTTTGTCAGTGTCTCTGTGCATGTGTGTGCGTCTGTGTCTTAGTCAAGTCAAGTTAATTTTATTGTCATTTCGACCATAACTGCTGGTATAGTACACAGTAAAAACGAGACAACGTATTTCAGGATCATGAAACAGTACAAAAACTACACTGAACTACGTGAAAACAGCACAGAGAGAAAAAAAAACGACACTAGACTACAGACCTACCCAGAACTGCAAAAAGTGAGAGTCAGTGTTTGCGCTCCTCTATAATTGTCTGTGTCTTGGTCTGCCTCTCTGTGTGTGATTGTGTGTGTCTGTATCTGCTTCGTTGCGTGTCTGACATTGTCTGTGTTTGTTGGCACAGTCTGATTCCACAGTCTGTTGTGTGTCGCATGTCCGTATGCGTGTGTCTGTGTGGGTAGATCCAGTTACTTGTGTGCGTATCTCTATCTGTGTCGGTGGGAGAGACTGTGTGTGTGTGATACTGTGTCTCTCTCTGTACATGCATGTGCCCGTGTCCGTGTGTGTTTCTATTCAAATATGAAATTAACTTTATTATTGAAGTACGCACATCTCAGCTTAGACGAGAATCATGTCCTTACTGACATTCCCAGTGGAACATAGAAAAGCAATAAAATCAGTGGGACCTCCACTCAAAGGCTTTCAAACTAATAATATGCACACGGATCGGGGTAGACAAGTGGATTTGCGGTGGGTAAGACAATATGGGGTTGCACACCGATTTCAGAGTCCTGACAGAATTGTGGAGACGGCGATTTTCAAGTTGAGACGAATCTCGAAGTTGCTTCATTTACAGATACTTTGCATTGTGAAGTTTGCTGTTGCTATTTTTTACGGTGGGAGCAATCACTTTGTTTTGGGATAATCTGATTTCCTCGCGGGTGTACCAGCGGGTTTCGGGACGTGTATAGATGTGCCCTTGTGTATGGATCTCGAGGTGCGCACCGATTTCGGGTTTCGGGATAATCTGATTTCCACGCGGGTGTATCAGCGGGTTTCGGGACGTGTATAGATGAGCCCTTGTGTATGGATCTGGAGGTGCGCACCGATTTCGGGTTTTGGGGATAATCTGATTTTCACGCGGGTGAATCAGAGGGTTTCGGGACGTGTATAGATGTGCCCTTGTGTATGGATCTCGAGGTGAGCACCGATTTCGGGTTTGGGGATAATCTGATTACGACGCGGGTGAATCAGAGGGTTTCGGGACGTGTATAGATGTGCCGTTGTGTATGGATCTCGATCTGCGCACCGATTTCGGGTTTGGGGATAATCTGATTACGACGCGGGTGTATCAGCGGGTTTCGGGACGTGTACAGATGTGCCGTTGTGTATGGATCTGGAGCTGCGCACCGATTTCGGGTTTGGGGATAATCTGATTACGACGCGGGTGTATCAGCGGGTTTCGGGACGTGTACAGATGTGCCGTTGTGTATGGATCTGGATCTGTGCACCGATTTCGGGTTTGGGGATAATCTGATTTCCACGCGGGTGTATCAGCGGGTTTCGGGACGTGTATAGATGTGCCCTTGTGTATGGATCTGGAGCTGCGCACCGATTTCGGGTTTGGGGATAATCTGATTTCCACGCGGGTTTCGGGACGTGTATAGATGTGCCCTTGTGTATGGATCTGGAGCTGCGCACCGATTTCGGGTTTGGGGATAATCTGATTTCCACGCGGGTGTATCAGCGGGTTTCGGGACGTGTATACATGTGCCCTTGTGTTTGGATCTGGAGTTGCGCACCGATTTCGGGGGCCTCACCGAAGCGGGTTGTCTGCAGATCTGGACATGTGGCGAATCTCAAATTTGTTTCATTCACTGGGACGTTAATAATAAATTTAATTTGAACGAACTCACACAGGTAAGATTTGTGCTGCGTGCGGATTTTAAAATGACGAGGCGGTCATTTTCTGAATTGTTTGAAACGATTCTTCCTTAAGGAACATCGAATGTGCATGTGGGGATTGCAGCTGGATTTGAGCGCGGACGGCTTTGGGGATGCGGGCAGATTTAGGCTTATATTCCTGAATATGGAATTTGCACAGATTTATTGGTCTGCTGTCGAATATGGCGCTGCACACGGATTTGGGATCTGGCTGTGTCGGCGCATTTGGAAATGCACAGGAATGTTACCCGTTTTAATGTCTCAGCATGTTCCGTCTGTGCCTGTGGAAAAGCCTCCCATCGGCCATCTGCGTGATTACTTCGTCGCCGACTTGGTGGCACTTCGCCCGAGATTTCGTCACCGGTTTACCCCCTTCATACAGAAACACCACCGTACTCACCGGGGTAGACAGGTTCTTCAAGAATCTGCACTTTGTAGCCCTCCTTACATTCCCTTCTGCTCAGGAAACCGCAGACCTTCTCGTCCGTCACTTCTTCAGCCTCCATAGAATCGCCGCGGACAATGTCACCGATCGGGGTCCCCAGTTCATCTCGTAGGTACGGAAGACCTTCTGTCAAGCCGTTGGTCCCTCAGTCAGCCTGTCATCCGGCTTCCACCCACAGACTAACGGGCAAACGGTACGTGTCAAGCAAGACTTGGAGGCGACGCTACTTTGTATAACAACCAACAACCTGGCTACCTGGAGGGATTACCTCGCTACCATCGAAAGATCTCCCTTCGAGCGCTCCCTTGGGTACCAACCCCCGCTGTTCCCCGCGCAAGAAAAGGAGATCGTGGTGCCGACTGTTCAGGCCAAAATCGATCGGTGCCGCAAGGCTTGGGAGGACAGACGCATGACCCTGCTCAGATCCGCCAATCGGAATGGGAGGATTGCCGATCGACACCGGACTCCTGCTCCTGAGTATCGACCTGGGCAGATGGTGTGGATTTCATCCGAAGCCATCCCTCTCAAAGACGAGCCTAAGAATCTCGCCACTCGCTTCCTTGGACTTTTCGAGGTCTAAAGTAACATCAATCCCACAGCAGCCCTAAGTAAACTAGTAGGATCCATGTAGATCCAAACTAATTTTCATGTTTCCCAGTTAAAACCACTTTCCGTCAGCCCCTTGCGTCCGCCGACCGAAACGTCTCCACCCGCCCGGATCATCGACATCCATCCGGCCTACTCCGTCCGACGGCCAATAGATATGCGCCGTCGGGGCAAAGCCTCCAACACCTGGCCGACCGGGAAGGGTACGGCCCAGAGTTCCTTGATTAGAGGGATGCGGGTATTGTTCCCTTATTCACGAAAGGGAATAGAGATTGCCCACGGAATTATAGGCCAGTGAGTCTTACTTCAGTGGTTGCTGCGTTGACGGGGAAGATCCCGAGAAATAGGAATTATCAACATTTGGAGAGGCAGAATATGATTCGGAATAGTCAGCATGGCTTTGCCAAAGGCAGGTCGTGCCTTACGAGACTGATTGAACTTTTTTTTTGAGGATGTGACTAAGCACATTGATGAAGGTAGATCCGCAGATGTAGCGTATATAGATTTCAGCGAGGCATTTGATCAGATACTCCATGCAAGGCTTATTGATAAAGTAAAGAGGCATGGGATCAAAGGGGACATTGCTGTGTGGATCCTGAACTGGCTTGCCCACAGGAGGCGAAGGGTGGTTGTAGACGGATTATTTTCTTCCTGGAAGCCGGTACCAGTTGTGTGCTTCAGGGATCACTCTTTGTGATCTTTATAAATAACCTGGACGAGGAAGTGGAGGGATGGTTTAGTAAATTTGCTTATGACGGAAATAATGGGTGTGTTGCGAATAGTGTGCCGGGCTGTCAGAAGTTACATTGACAGGATGCAAAACTGGGCTGAGAAGTGGCAGATGGAGTTCAACGCAGATGAGTGAGAAGTGGTTCATTTAGATGAGTCAAATATGACGGCAACCTATAGTCTTCACGCTAAGACTCTTGGCAGTGTAAAGAATGGGAGAGATCTTGGTTTCCGAGTCCATAGGACACTGAAAGCTGCGAAGCAGGTTGACCCTGTCGTTAAGAAGGCATGCGGAGCATTGGGCTTCACCAATCATGTGATTGACTTTAAGAGCCGAGACGTAATGTTGCAGCTGTGGAGGACCTAAGGCAGACCCCACTTGGAGAACTCGGGTCAGTTCTGGTCGCCTCATTAGAGGAAGGACATGGAATCCATAGAAATGGTGCACGGGAGATTTATAAGGATGTGGCCCGGATTGGGGAGCATGGCTTATTAAAGCTTGTTGAGTGAACTTCGGCCTTGGGGCGCCAGAAGATGAGAGGTGACTTGATAGATGTGCACAAGATGATGAGAGGCATTGATCCTGTGGATAGTCAGAGACATTTTTCCATAGCTGAAATGGCTAGCACGAGAGGGCATAGTCTTAAGGTGCTTGGAAGTAGGTACAAAGGAGATGTCAGGAGTAAATTTTTACGCAGAGCGCAGCGAGTGCGTGGAATGGTTTGCCGGCGGCAGTGTTGGAGGCAGATGCGGGGAGGTAGAGGTCTTTTAAGAGACTCCTGGATGTCTACATGGGGCTTAGAAAAATCGAAGGCTGTGGGTAAAACCTAGGTAGATCGATGGGCCTGTATTGTGCTGTGTGTTTTCTATGTTTCTATACCTCTAGAAATGTACGCCAGCATTAATTTGCCTCTTCACCACCGACTCACCTGGAGGTTAACATTTAGGGTTTCCTTCACAAGGACTCCTAATTTCCTTCTATCTCTGCATTTTGGATTACAGCAAGGCATTTGATGTTACTCCATTCAAGGCTTATTGAGAAAGTAAGGAGGCATGGGAACCAAGGGGCCATAGCTGTGTGGATCTAGAACTGGCTTGCCCACAGAAGGCAAACACTGGTGGTAGCCAGATTATTTTCTGCATGGAGGCCGGTGATAAGTGGGGCGCTTCAGGGATCGGTTTTGGGACTCCTACTCTTTGTGATTTTTATAAATGACTTTGGATAAGGAAGTGGACGGATGGTTTTGTAAATTTGCTGATGATATAAATGTTGGGTGTGTTGCGAATAGTGT